>NC_092874.1:70670971-70971994 GCF_028372415.1 Notamacropus eugenii
ATGACCTCCAATGTCCCACCCCCAACCCCCATGAGTCCCCATCTCTGCAAAGGATTGGGGGAGATGTCTCCCTTTATCTCTTTTTGGGCCAACCCTAGTCATCACTTCACAATACTTGGCTTCAATTGTTTCATGAATGCTTGTTTTTGAAGCTGCTGGATTTCAGTACTATCTTGAACCTATCACAGACAGCATTTCAACCAAGACAGTAAATGCTCTGGTACCGATTTTCAATACGCAACTGTACCTTGACTTATGAAAGGGACCTTTGAGGATGGAGGAATAGTAACTGGAGGAAAGATCTCACTTGTTGTTGGGGGAAAGATCTCACTCTTGTGTGAACTGATGGAGTTAGCTTCCTGAAGACTTTTTTTGAAAAGAAAAGAAAGCTCTTCTTCAATAATAATTCCCTAATTTACCTTTTGCCTAAATCCAGATTTTCACAATACTGGGTTTGCCTAAAGGAAGGACCCATTTTACCGGTATCCTTGTCAAGAAAACCCCAAATGGGGTCATGAGGAGTCAGACACAACTGAGAAAATGACTCAAGAACATTTTAACATCCCTGTGAATAGACATTATTCAGGACCTCAAAGGTCCAGAGAAATCAGGTTAGATTAGGCATTATAGTGGCCACCACTTTCATTGTATGGCTAGAGAAGCTGAAGGAGCAGGGATGTTAAGGGATCCTTTAGTCATTACTATAAGTACTGGTAGCTAGAAACCCCTCTCCTTCTCCTCCCCAGTCGTTTGAAAAAGACACAGATCATTGGATTAATTCAACAGGATCTCAGAGATACCTGGAAGCTAAGTGTATATATGTATGTATGTGTGTATGTAACTACATGTGTATACATATATGCACACACATATAGATGAATGGATAGACTAGGTATATGTGTGTTTACACATAAATGTATATATGTGTATGTGTGTATTGTGTATATATTTTGAAAGTGACATTTGCTATCTCAGTTCTTTGGCTAACTAAAAACCATAAAGCTAAAACTGAGACCCACCCTGATAGGTTTTCCTGAAAAGGAAGGGAATAAACATTTATTAAGAGTCTACTATATTGCCAGGCATTGTACCAAATACTTTACAAATGTTATCTCATTTGATTTTCATATCTACCCTTTGAGATAGTTGAGAAAACTGAGGCAGACTGAAGTTAAGTGACTTGCCAATGGTCACATAGGTAATAAATATCCAAGACAGGATTTGAACTCATGTCTTGTTGATTCCAGATCCAGTGCTCTTTCTACTGAGTCACCCAGCTACCCACATGCCTAAATACCATCAGAAATGGCATTCACTGGAATCTTTCTGTTTATGGTAATAGAAAGACCTAGGAAACCATTCTGTGCCATTGGATGAGGTCTATTGGGTCAGTCAGTCAACAGCCAATAAGCATTCATTAAGTTCCTTCTTTGCACAAGGCAATGGGCTATGTGCTGGAGATATGAAGAAAGGCAGTAACTCAGATACTTCCATTACTAAGACCCCTTCCTTGCATTCCATCCAAGGTCAAGCCACCAGATGCTAGATTCTGCTCTAAGTCCTGGGGTGTCCTAAGATTCTTGTGATGCTAACTTCAAAGACCAGATCATAGGTCATGTAGTTCATTATGCGCTCATAACACCACTGCCTGTGGTGAGTGGGATGTTGGCTCTGGAAACATCTTTTTGTCGTGACCCTGGGGAAGAAGGAACTTTTCCTCCAGAAAAAAAGGACTTTATTTATCAGCCCCTACTGTGAGAATGTAGTTGCTTGGTGTTCTTGTCAGGACTGCCAAGCGCCATTAGGAAACTAATTATCATGGTCTGCTGAATTCCTTGATGGCCTGGCTGGTAACAGCCTTATCTTTGCTTGTGATCCTGATTGGCAGGTCTTTCTCCTTCTATTACCAATAAACTACAAAAACATGAGGTCAGATCAAGTGGGTTAAGGGCTTCCAAACAAAATGGAAACCACAGAATTCATGTTTTGTGTTTTGTTTTTTGTTTTTTTTTACCAGAACAAGAGAAGGAAAACAGTGACTAAAATTCAGGAACATGAGCACCCCGCAAACTTGAATCAGTGTTTGCCAATTGACTGATTGTCCAAGGTCCTAAGCAAAGTGAGGGAATTGCCCCAGTCGGAAATTCTTCTGCCACAGTTATTTCTATCTGCACATGTGTCTCATCCCTATTTTCAGGGCTCCATTAGTACCAATTCCTGCCTGAACTCAGAGATCAATGCTCGTTCCTATTTACTCCTCAACCTTAAAAAAAGAAGAAAAGTTTCCAGAAATCAGCTTTACTAACACCAAACTCAAACCAGAATAGTTTATTCCTTCAGAAATTATCTCCTACCCCTCCACCCCCAAATGATATTTCTAGTGTGACTTTCTGTCTCCTCTACCCAAAGGATGACAAGCTAAAAGAGGGAGCAGGAAAACATTGTTAGGAAAATGTCTCACCCTTTCCAGAGAAAATACAATAGACACTAACTCCTCACATAAGCTGGAGAAGAGGTGGGGGAGGGGGTCACAAGAGAAGAAAAAGGAAAATATTGGCAGAAGACAGCTCCCAAACTGGGGGTTTGTTGTGAGTTTATCTGAGATCCTGGATCCATCCAGTTGTATTGGAGATATCCATGAGGCCGTTCCAGAGCTAAGGGCAAAGCAAAGGTTTGAGGGCACATTGTCATTAAAGGATGGACTGTTCCTCCTTGTGAAGGATGAATTTAAATGCTTCAGAACCCAACCTCCTCCCTCCCCACCCTAATTTCCAGATTATTTTCTTTTTCTTTCCTTCCTTCTTTTTGCTTTCTATTCTTTCTTCTTTCCTTCTTTCTTTCCCCTCTTTCTTCCTTCCCTCCTTCTTTTCTCCTTTCTTTCTTTTTTCTTTCATTCCCTTCTTCTTTCCTTCTTTATTTTTTCTCTCCTTTCTTTCCTTCTTCCTTTCCTTCTTCCTTTCTTTTTTCTTTCTTTCCTCCTTTCCACAATCATCTCTCATTTTATGTCACCTCTACTAGTATAGTGTGTAGATTGCTAAATTTGGAGTCAAGAAGACCTCACTTGTGAATCCTGACTTAGTACCCATGTAAACCTGTACAAATCACAACCTCTCTCTGCATTAGTTTCCTAATTTGTAGAATGGGAAAAATAACAGAACCTATTTCACAGGGTTGTTATGATAATGTTTTTAAAGACTGGGTGATGTACATAAAGCATTCTATGTATAATGCCACCTCTCAGAACTGTTCTGTAAAGGCATGCTGTTATTATCATTAGCACTTCTTGGGGATAAGTGAATGATTCTACAGCAGTAAAGTTAAAGGGAAATTGAGTCCTTATCTTCAGTTTTATGGATTGTTTTCTCTTCAGGGAAAACATTTCAAAGAAGGTCATAAAAGATATAATAAAAGAAGAAGAAGAACATGATTTTCCCATAGTTCTCTGGTGGTTCTGCTCCAAATTTGCCATGTGACAGCTGAGATGTTGTTTTCTTTCCTTTGGCCTTTGGTCCATATCATGGCTCTTGAACTGGGAAGGTCATTGAGCCCAACTGGTGTCTAGGAAGTTAAGTAACTTGCTAAAGAGTTATGATTTGAACCCAGAGTTCTCTGAGTAATGAAATTGTATTATTTTCACTGTATTACATTGCTTGCCCCTCCTTAGCTGTCAAGTGAGTGAATATCCTTTCTAGCTGTAAAATGTGATGATTCTGTAATTCTATAGAGCCATTCCAGGAGTTGAAATTGAAGTATACTGTCCTGTACTGATCTGGAGAGATGAGTCAGTCTTATAGGGGTGTGCTAGAAAATGTTTAACAACCACCTCTCTGAGAACAAAATGTACACATGACATTCTTTAAAGTTTAATCTTCTTGTATTAACATTTTTTAGGGGACAAGTTCTGAGCCTGGAGTCAGGAAAATTCATCTTCCTGAGTTCAAATCTGGCCTCAGATGCTTTTTAGCTATGTGACCCTAGGCAAGTAACTTAACCCTGTTTGGCTCAGTTTCCTCATCGATGAGCTCGAGAAGGAAATAGTACACCATTCCAATATCCTTGCCAAGAAAACCCCAAATGAAGTCACAAAGAGTCGGACATGACTGAACAACAATGGACATTTTTGCCAAGATTTGCTTAAGTCTAGACAAACAAAATGATAAATTAAGTACTGATTTGCAGTGTTTGCCAATATTTAAGGTGTAAATGCTAATACTAAAAACTGACATTTGTTTCTCTTAAGCTGATTCAACCTGATTCCAACACAAAGGATCACTTTGCTACTTAATAAGATGTCATGGTGGTTGATGAGAAAGCAGGCACTGAATCAGAACTTTGCATTTGGGTTAAATAGGAAAGTGTCTCCCCTCTGGGGTTCAGTTTAAGTCTCAATAAAATGGGAACAATAATACAGTACACCGTAGCCTATTAGCTCCAAGATGATATAATCTCAGAAGAGCCCTTTGAGATCCTTGGATCCAAACGACTCCTCTTGAGCCAAATATAGCAGAGACCCAACAAAAAAGTGAGAAAAATGTTTCCAGTTATTCCAGAGAACAAGATTAAAATATCAGTCAACTAGAGCTCATCTCCAAGTTCCAAATAGTTAAAGAAAATCTCCTTAAATTTTTCTCTCTTATTAACTAAAGAAAAATCTTTTTGAGGCTAGCCAGATCTGTCAAATCAGTCTACCAGTCTTAAGTACTCGGCAATGGAATTGTTTTCCATCTTTGCAAGATTAATCTTTGGACCACCAAACCCTCCCTTTAATAAAAATATGTCAGGAGCCTTGATAATATTTAACAGATCCCTAGTGACTCCTTAGATAAGGAAGGATAGGATGATGGAAAACTTTATGGTACCTTGCACCAAAATATTTCCCTTATCAAACAAAATAATGATCTTTCTAGACCTCCCTGTGGTTCGGGTTTGGCAAGTGCAGAAACTCATTTCTTTCTGCTTTGTTTTCCCCACCTTAACAGCCAATTAATAACTCTAACCACTGCAGTCATTTGTCCTATCTAAATGATCATAATGGAAGGGGAAGGGGTGGACAGATGATCTCTTCAGATCTCATCTCACTAAAAAGTTCTATGTGACAATGTCCAGCTATAATTGAGATGCAATGTGGAACAGCTGTGCCTTAGAGGTTATGCCAGCTTATATATAAGCTATCCAGAATTTGGCAGGCCGATTTAAGAGTTCAGGAGGCAGCATGGTCCCATGGCCAAAGAGCCAGCCTTAGAAGCAGTCTGTTTCCAGCCTTGCCTCTGAACCAGATCTGTTGTGCATCCCTGGACAACTTACTTAACCCTTTAGTATCCAAAACACCTCTTTAAGGCAAAGTTTCTTCACCATTTGGGTGATAATCTGATGGAACCTATAGAACCCTTCTCAGAATCATATTTTTAAATGGATAAAATAAAATACATCGGATTACCAAGGAAACAAATTATGTTGAATTACAGTTATTAAAATGGTTTTGAACACAAGTTTATGGACCGAGATTGAGAACCTTGCCTTGAGGTAATATGTGGCAAGGCAGTCATTGCTTTTTATTGGTAGAAGGAGCTTCCTAACTGGAAATTCCTTGCATAGATCCAGTTATTAAAAAAAAATCAGAAGTATGAAGATATCTATGTAGCTATTAGAAGGACAGTAGTAAAAATTTGGCCCTGTGTGTATTCAAGGAGTTTTGAAAAACTTGAAAGCAAGAAAAAAGGGTGAGTAAGTATCTGGAATAGGCAGTATGAGTCTGTGAGAGGAAAGAGAATCCTAGAGTTCATGCAGAGTTGGCCAGCCCTAACCATGCCTTGAGTCTTGACAAGATAAGAATGATACATGGAAGTCTGAGGAAAATATCATACTTGAGTTTTGGTTTTGTTATTTAATTCAGCCTCATAGATGTAATATAGGGAAAGTGTAAATAAACAGTAATTTGTCTGAAAAAGATCAGGGGGTTTCAGTGGATTGAAAGCTCAACTGAGAAACTAATGTGGCAGCCAAAAAAATCTTATAGGAACTTAGGTAGTACCAAGAGAGGCCCAGTGGCCAGGACTAAGGAGGTGAGAATTGCATTGTATTCTGCTGTGGTCAGACCATATCTACAGTATGAGGGATGTTCTGGGTGCCATGTTTTAGGAAAGACATTGATAAGTTGGAAAGAGTCCAAAAAAGGATCTCAAGATCATATGTCTGAGTACCGATAGAAGGGGACCAGATAGCTATGTTCAAATATGTAAAGGGTTTTTATATGGAAAAGGGATTTAACTTGCTCCTTTCAGTCTCCGGGCTTTTTAGTTCCTGCCCACCCCATCTTCATTTTGATTCTTAAGGGGTAGGGATGCTAGAGGATTTGCAACCATATAGCATTACTGGAAGAAAATTGGTTTTAAAAAGAGAAAAACAAATGGAATTTTATGTGAGGGAGCAACTTGGCTTCCTTAAAAGCTCTGCGTAATTTCCCAAATATAATTCAGTCCACTTTCTACTTCTTACTCAGTTTTGGACCTGGGACAATTGTCTAGCTAGGGCATTGTGTCAAACTCAAATAGAAACTAAGCATAAGGATCTCTGTTGCCTATGTATTGACTCAGAAAATCATGTATCTGTTCTATCACATTTTAATTTATTTCATTAAAGATTTCTCAATGAAATTTTAATGGTTTGGACTGCACTCCAGAGTTTGCATATTTGATGCTTCTGTATTGTTGTTGAGTCACTGCCATGTTGTCCAACTCTTCATGACCCCATTTTAATGAAGCCAAGTCTTTTCTCAGCAAAGATACTGAGGTGGTTTGCCATTTCCTTCTCCAGCTCATTTTACAGGTGAAAAACTGAGGCAAACAAGGTAATATGACTTGCCCAGGGTCACATAGCTAGGAAGTATCATAGGTTACATTTCAACTCAGGTCATCTTGACTCGGACCCAGCACTTTATCCACTGTACCACCCAGAACTGCCTCATGATATCATGATAAACAAGAATTATGTAGGATGAGAAAGTATAGATGGTTTGAGACCTGAACCATTACAGCAAGTACCCATATCAATTAGACCATGGTTGCATTACAGTATTGAATATATTCACTGAAATCATGCAAAAGTCACTGTGCTAGATTCTGGGTACGCAAGCCCCTAACTTTAAGTAGCTTCTAATCTAACAGAGAACACCAGACCTATGCACAAATAGGAATCAATTATGCAAAGATGGAATGGGGCAAAGAGGATCCCCTCCCAAACTTCAGTAGAGTAATCTGAGGAGAGAGAACTCAGCTTTAGCTGAGGAAAGTCAAGGAAGGCAAAGGGGAACCTAAGCTGGACCAGGAAGCAAGGAAAGGATGTCAAATGGTACCAGTATGAGAGGAGTTCTTTCCAGAAATAGGCCATATCCAGTATAAATGTGTAAAGTTAACAATGTAAGCTGAGACTGGGGGTAGTGCCTAGTTTATAGTATATGACTTATGCTTTTTGACTGACTAATTGAGTAATTAGTAGTCAAATTAGCTGAACAGAAAATGCATGAGGGTGAGAAGTGTAAAATAAGACAAGACAGGTTAATTGGAGCCAGATTTCATTTTGAGACTTTAATTCCAGGCTGAGATTTATAGTCCAGTGATTTTCTTTTTCTTTTATTTGTTACATTTTAAATTCCAAACTATTTCCCTCCCTCCTCACCCTGCACTTTGGGGTAGTCCCCAAAGTCCACCTTTTCAAACACACACACACACACACACACACACACACACACACACACACACACACATGCACACACTTAAACCATACAAAGCATATCTCTATTTATCACTTATTTCTCTGGAGGTGGATAGCATCTTCCCTCATGAGTCCTTTGAAGTTGATTTGAGTATTTATAATATTCAAAGTAACTTAGTCATTCACAGTTGTTCTTCAAACAATATTGCTGTCATTATATGCAGAGTTCTCTTGGTTCTCCTCATGTCACTCTTCATTATTTCATGCAAGCCTTTCCATATTTTCTAAAATCAACCAACTTGTCATTTCATATAGCACAATTGTATTCCATCACAATCATATGCCACAACTTGGTCAGCCATTCCCCGATTGATGAGCATCCTCTCATTTTCTAGTTCTTAAAGAAAGCTGTTATAAATATTTTAGAACATAGAAATTCTTTTCTTTTTTCCTTAATAATCTTACAAAATAGATCTAAAAGCAGTATTGCTGGGTCAAAGAATATACACAGTTTTGTAACTCTTTGGGTGTAATTCCAGGTTGCTTTCCTAAGTGATTCTATCAGTTCACAGTTTCACCAATGGTGTGTTAGTGTTCCAATTTTTCCATATCCTTTCCATCATTTGTCATTTTCCTCTTCTGTTATTTCAGCCAATCTGGTAAGTATGAGCAGATATCTCAAAACTGTTTAGACTTACATTTATCTAATCGATGACGAGCATTTTGTCATTTGACTATATATAGTTTTGATTTCTTCATCAAAAAACTGCCTATTCCTATCTTTTGACCATGTATCAACTGAGGAATGACTCCTGTCCTTATAAATTTTACAAAGTTCTCTCTATATTTAAGAGATGAGACCTTTAGCTGAGAAACTGTCTATGAAAAATTTTCACCCTTTTAATCTGCTATTAACAGTAATTCTCATTTGTATAATGACTCAAGGTTTACAAAGCAATTACTTCCCAAGTTGGTAAGGTAGGTATCATAATTCCCATTTTACAGATAATGAAATTGACATGCAAAGCTCCTATAACTAGCAAATGGTAAGGGTAAAATTTGAACCCAGGTTTCTCCTGACTCCAACTCCAGGATAAATTCTACTACTGGAAGACAGAGTGCTGGATAAGTAAATAAGAGGGCTGGATGCTGAGTCAGGAAGATCTGCATATGTATCCCATCTCAAACACTTATCAGTTGTCTGACCTTGGAAAAATCATTTAATCTCTGAGCTTCAGTTCTCTCATCTGTAAAATGGGGAAAGTCATGGCACCCAACTCACAGGGTTAGTACTTAATAAACCTTAATGTGCTATGTCAATGCAAGATTTTATTACCTGGGCTTCCCAGAAGGGTATCAAAGACAAGACCTGGTGATGCATCGAATTATTTCTTTTCCCTGTGTATATTGTGTGTACATATGTATACATGTATGTACACAAAGATATACATATATACACACATTTATGCACATATACACCTGTATGTACATGGAAAGTTCTGCTCCTGGCATTTCTCCTGGAGTTGTTGGGTGGCAAATACCATATTAACTGTTCCTCAGACCTTTCTGAAGCCACACTGGCTCTCAGGTATATGACCATCTTCCAGGTGAAGGATCAGCCTATTAAGGAGGACTCTAGCAAGAATCTTACCAGCAATGACTAAGAGAGAGAACCCCCTGTGATTGTCACAGGACCATCTATTTCCTTTACCTTTATAGAGATGGACAATGGAGGCATCCTTGAACTCCTGGGAAATAACCTCCTTTTGCCATATAACCTGGATTATTTCAGTCAGCTTCTGTATGAGCAAGGGTCCCCCTACCTTGTAAATCTCAGGTGGAATAGAATGCCACATGAAAGGGGCCTAATGACAATCAAAACTTCTTCAGTTGGAAGTTTAACTAAGGAAGGATTGACTTTAACCTGAGATAAGCGGTCAGTGGCCTCAGCATTGATTGATGATAGTCTGTTGAGAACACTGTGGAAGTGTTCAGCCTATCTCTCTAGGACCATGTCCTTATCACTAATCAATGTGACTCCATCAGCACTGAGTAGTTGTGATGCACCATAGGTTTTTGGCCCATAAATAGCTTTCAGGGAATCATAAAAGCACTTTGGATTGTTACTATCAGCATAAAACTGAAATTCATCTGCCTTCTTACTGAACCAGGAATTCTGCATCTCTTTAAGCTTTGCTTGTGCTTTACTTTTGGTGGAATTAAATGTTGCCTTCTTAGAGAAGAATGAACTATCCTGCTGGTAAATCCTGTGGAGTTCTTGTTTTTTTAAACTACAAAACTGTTGTGCTGACCTCATTGTTGTATGCCTGCAAAACATGGACAGTCTACCAGCGCCACACCCAAAAAATGAATAGCTTCCATTTGAACTGCCTTAGGAAGATTTGGAAGATCACCTGGCAGGATAAGGTACAAGACACTAAGGTCCTTGCTTGAACTAAACTGCCAAGCATTCATACTATGCTTCAGAGAGTGCAACTCTGATGGGCTGGCCATATTGTTGAAATGCAAAATGTATGCTTGCCAAAAAAGACTATTTTATGGAGAACTCACATGGGGCCAGCGATCATATGGTGGTCAGAAGAAGTGATACAAGGACACTCTCAAGGTCTCCCTCAAGAACTTTGGATTTGACTATGCAACATGGGAGACGCTGGCACAGGACTGCTCAGCATGGCATCCCCATATCAGAAAGGGTGCTGTGCTCTACGAGCAAAGCAGGATTGAAACAGCACAAAGGATGCACAAATTTGGAGTAACCACCCCAAATGTTCACATGGGATTATCTGTGCCCAATCTGTGGTAGAGCATTCTGAGCTCATTTTGGTCTGATTACCCACAGTTTTACACATTGAAATTTCACTTTATTATGGTGATATCATTTTGGTACTCTTTGAGAACGAAGGACAACCACCAACTAACTAACAAGAAAAGTAACAATGCAGAAAAATTCCATTATTTCCCTGTGCTCACAAAATCAATCAGTAAACAAGTGATATAAAGATGTTTGGTCCTACCCAATAACTTACAGTTATTAATAACAACAGTAATAATAATAGCATTTATTTATACCATGTACCATTTCATTTCATTTGATTTGATCCGCACAACAACTCTTGGAAGGAGGGAGGATCAGTGGTATAATTATCCCTATTTTACAGTTGAAGAAATTGAGGCAGACAGAGGTTAAGTGACTTGCCCAGAGTCACACAACTGGAAGCATTTGAAGTTGGATTTGAACTCAGGTCTTCCTGACTCCAGGCTCTACCCACAGAGTCACTTAAACATTTCCCCATTCGTGAAGTTTAGAAAATTTTTCCCTTCTACCGATGAATATGAGCATTTACATGACACTTTTTTAAAATGTCAGTTTAAACTTGGATATGACTTGGTAACAATTTACATAGTTCAAGAAATTTACATATCAATACCTAACCACAGCCTATTTAAAGCTCTTTTCTCAAGCAGATTATTTCTTCCAACTCTGCTCCAAGATTAACAGTGGTGACATTCATTGTAACCATCCAGGGCAATTTGTAGCCGTTAATTGTGGTCCCAGAAGGGACACAGAAATAGACACTCTTAAAGGTGACTTTTACAAGAGAGACCTCTTGGGGTCTTCTTATTCCACCCGTGGGAAAAATGAGGCCCAGCTGCAATCATGCTCATCATTATTAAACTATCCGCCCACCATAACTACTAAACTGTATCCCACAGCCACCTCTGCCTTTTTTCAACTTTTTGTCCCCTTTTCAGGGAGAACAGATGGCTATAATTGTATTGCACCAATGACCAAGATTTTCCTTTTCGCAGATTCTCCAAAGAAGTCTTCTATGCAAGGACTTGTTTAAATGTTCTCTGGAGGGTGTGAAGCATCTGACCTAAATCCTGCAATGGGAAAGGCCATTTTTGATTTGCAAAATGTGTCTTTTTTGGCTCTTTCCCATCATCCAAGATGGCTGCCACCTGTTATTGGTACAAATAGCCTTGTTTCCATTCCATCAAAAGATTTCTGTAAAGTCAGTCATTGTTATTGTAGGGCATAACATTTTATAAATGACTCCAATGAATGGTTTTCATCAGAGAGAAAGTCACAATGTACATTTATTATACAAATAGGAGAGCTCTGAAGGCCACACCACTAAACAGTTATTAATTAAATGAGCTGAGATGGAACACTGCAAGTGACCCCAGGATTAAGTTCTTATATGGTGTTTCTCTGATGACTAATAGTCACTGTAACTAAGATGGGGGTATTACAACAAAACTCTGCCGCTGACAAAAATATTAACCGTAAATGATGACAAGGTTTTCATCTGGGACCAGGAGAACATCTGGAAACTATTAAATCCATAGTGTTTTCCCCTTTGAGTCCTGATTGCCAAAGTGAAAACCAACCACCCAGAAACTGTGGTCCTAATGGTAACTCAATATTTCTTTTTCACTAAAAATTATTCCAAGGAATTGACATTATTCCTTTCTCAACAAAGATTCTCTTGGTCACCACTTAGTACCAAGTACCAAGTGTTGGTACTAGTTCCTGATCCTAGAGGCTTTCCTTTTGTGTTGTGGAATCAAAGGTTTTCTAGAGAACCAGTTCATCTAGTCTGGATCAATATCCATGCAACATCAGCACCAGATGTGAGCTGGTTGTGTTATAGCCTAGAATAGAAACCAGCTGAACATTAGATGAATAGACAGAAGAAAAGTCAGATGTGAGACGCAGAGGAGTTGTCAAAAAGCTGTATTTCCTACTAACGATTCAAGGGTTTGTTGTTAAAGCTGTGATCTGTAACAAGAAGGGCTTAAGTAGAACTCCATTTCATTTCAACTGTTTGTAGACTCCAAGTACTACAGATGTATACAATTCATGGGCTCATTAATCCCTCCACCTCCCTAGTGTGTTTCTTTTCGATTGGAGGATTTGATCAGGAAAGCAGAACCAAAGTTTGAGGCTTTTAATACATGCAGCTTTGTAACTGGCACAATATCACAATCCCCACTCCTCCTACCCACCCACCCCCATCCATAGCGAATGCCCTGGCAGGGACGTTTGCTTTTTGCCAAAGGAAGAATTTGATTTTACTGGGAAACATGAGAAGTCATCCATCTCTACTGGTATATCATAGAGTCTTAGAGTTGGAAGAATGCCCAGAGGTCACCTAGTCCCAATCCTACTGAAATCATGAATTCCACTGACAACATCCCCCACAAGCAGCCTTCGAGTTTACTCAGATGAGGATTGAAAGAACAATGAACCACAAGGTTGTTGAGAATCTTAAAGAACCATATCAAATTATTTTGAATTTTAATTCAAAGCATAAAATTCAATTTTAATTCAAAGCATAAAATTCAATTCAATAAACATTTACTAAAGGTCTACTGAGCTGGGCCTTGGGTGAGAAGCTGGGGAAGCGAGACGAAAACAAAATGATCCCTGCCCTCCAATTACTTACATTTGACTATGGGTATGCACACAAAGTAAACAGTCATTTCCCACATGTCAAGAGGCAAGGACCAGCAAGTGAGGGACAGTATAAAAGTTATCACCTGAGCTGAGCTGTAAAGAAAGTTAGGGATTCTAAGAAGAAAGGGTGAGAAGGAAGATCTTTCTGGACATGGGAACAATATGGAAATAGGAGACAGAATGTCGTATACAGGGAGTTTGGCAGAAACATAGATTGCATGGGGAGAATAAAATGAAATTTGCCTGGAAATGTAGACTGGAGTCAGTTTATGAAGGCCTTTAAAATACCAGACAGAGGAGTTTTCTTATATTTTGTCCTAGAGGTAATAAAGAGCCACTTGCACTTCTCAAATATGAAATGATGTAGTCTGATTTATGTTTTAAGAATATTAATTTGGTAGATGTGTGGGGGATGGATTGGCAAAGGGAGAGGCTGAACGTTGGGAGATAGATTGGAAGGCTATTGTTTTAATTCAGGAGAGAAGTGATAAGGACTCAAATGGGGGGGTGGCTTTCTGAGTGAAGAGGAGACGATGGAAGATGAGATGTTAAGTGAGATATGTTGGGAAGGAGGAATTTATAAAACTTGTCAAAGCATTAGATATAGGGTATGACTTAAAAGGGGTAAATTGTGTTTGTCCTTCATTCTCAAAGAGGACCATGACATCAAGATGATGACATGACTTGCAGCTGACTTTGATTTGAGTGAGAGAGAGAGTTGTGCAAGATCAGTAACCTCACTTTCTCCTCCTGAACCATCTGGTTGCAGTGGCCAGGTATTCATCAGGGCAGCTGGAGATGGCCCAGGATGCAATGGGAGACCTTGGCCCTTTCAGTCTAAGCTCTTATCACAATCTCACTTTGAGCGAGTTACATCCATTCAATGAATAGGCTTCTTTAAGTTACTCAAGGGATGGCCCCTTTAATCAAAACAGAAAAAATCAAATGGGGAGGGGAAGACCCTCAGGGTTTCTGGGTAAAAGAGAAACAATTACTATTTAGTTATTACATCTACTCTGTGCTAGGTAGGTGGGGACTTGTCCAGTCTATGAGCTCCAGAGTGAAGGGGTAAATACTATTGTAGGAAAAAGAGGCCTGGATTTGGGATCAGAAGACACAGAGGGAACTCATAGTTTGTTCTCCTAAAAGCATGGCACAATGGGAAGAATGGTGGACCTGGATTCAAATTTGGTCTCTACTGGCATTATCTGAGTGACCTTGGGCAAATTCTTTATCTCTTGGATGCTAATTTCCTCATTTGTAAAAATGAAAGCATTGGACTAATTGATCTCTAAGATTTTTACTGATTCTACATCAATGATCCATCTCTAAACTTCATTTACCTCAAATGGAAAACGGGACCACCAATACCTATCTCCCAAGGTTAGTAGAAGGAAAACATTTTGCTAACTACATTGTGCTATAGAAGTCAGAGTTGTTATTAATCTATTTGTTTCTTCTGGTAAACTCTTTGAAGGTAGTTTTTTTGTCCTTGTATCCTTATCATGGGCAGCTGGGTATTGCAGTGATCAGAGTGCCAGGCCTGAAGTCAAAGGAAGACTCATCGTTGTGAGTTCAAATCTGGCCTCAGACATTTACTAGCTGTGTGACCCTAGGTAGGTCATTTCACTCTATTTGCCTAAGTTTCCTCATCTGTAAAAGGAGATAGAAAAGGAAATGGCAAACCACTCCAATATCTCTGCCCAGAAAACTCCTAATGGAGTCACAAAGAGTTGATCACGACTGAAAATGACAAAATGACCAGGATGAAATTAACTTTCCTTCAGCTCTGACATCCTATCTTGTAAGATCCCTTCTTGTTCTAATATTTGGCAATCCTATGACCTTACAGTTAATCCTGAATCATATTTCAAACTACTATACTATTAGGATCATAGAAACCAATATCATTCAATATCCAGAGATTTTCTTTTCTTTGAGAATCACAGTTTTAAAGAAATCATTTTCAAGTGAATAGATCCTTTAAGAATGCATAAGACTGATTCTTTCCTGCAGTTTTAAGGACAAACTGCCAAAGAGTACTAGGCTGGCCCGGAGAAGCATAATTCATCATTACTTACTACATCACTACATTCCTACCATTAAATGACTAATAATAATAACTCAATTCATATCTGACATTTACATAGCATTCAGCATATGTTGTCTCTTTCGAGCCTCATAAGAACCCAGTGAAATAGGTATTGTAGTTATTATTACACCCAATTTACAGATATAGAAACTGAGGCTTGGGGAAACCTGTTTATGGTCACAGAAATAAAATATAATAGAAATACATTTGAGCTCAGGTTTTCTGGATTCCCAGCCTAGAATGCAGCACATTGTACCATACTTCCTCTCTCAGAGGCTGATATGATATGGCTTCCTTTTTCTTGTTTGGTGGCAGGCAAATAATACACACTTTTAATTGTTTTCATAGTGGTAATGAGCTCAGATAATTCATTCACATTCTGTGCAATCCCTCTAGTTACAATGACAGGTATTTGAAACAACTGGTTGAAGTTAGGGAAACGTGTGATGACAGGGGAATTGGGGAGGGCCCAGTAAAAATCTTAAGTTCCAATCAGGTCAATCAACAGGATGTCTCTAAGAGTTATCATGCAAGAAATCTGATGATATAACAAAAAATAGCTGATGCAATGAATAGCTCTTTCCTCCTCTTGGTCAAGCAGAGCTGGATGGGATCTCTGAGAGACTCCATCGAAACCCAAACCTGAGTAGGAATCTCCTTTATACACTTCTTAATAAGAAGTCTTCCACTCTCTCATTCCCCTCTGCCAGTGACCGTGAGCCGGCTATGTCTACAAGTACCTTGTTCTTCTTAGGGATGGCTTGGATTGTTAGAAAGTCATTCCTTATGTCAAGCCAAAATCAGCTTCTCTGTGCTTTCTGCCCATCTCTGCTAATTCTGCTTTCTGGGGCCAAGTAAAACAAATAGAATTCCTCTTCCACATGATGGCCTTTCAGATACTTGAAGACAGCTCTCCTATCTGCATTCCCTATATTTTCTCTTTTCCAAGCTAAACATATCCAGTTTCTTCTTCCAGTTCTGCAAGGGCAAGGGGTAGGGCCACTCACCATTCTACTCACCCTCCTTTGGACACTCTCCAGATTGCAAAAGTTATTCCTTTAAAAAAAATATGGAATGCAATAGTCCAGATGTGGTCTGACAAGGGAAAAGAACAGCAGAGCTAACTCATCTATGGTTCTGGACACTCAATTTCTATTAATACAGCCCAAGATCAATTTAACTTTTTTGCATTTCATCTCATTGTTGTGTCATACAATCAACTAAATCTCCCAGACCCTATTCACATTAATTAATTAATTAATGTGCATTAAACCCTGAGCGTACAAAGGCAAAATTGAAATGACTTCTGTACTCAAAGAGACAACACATACAGGGGAGAAGTGTTCAAGGACAGGTATTTTGTTTTGCATGGCAAATGAAACTAGAATGACATATGCTTTCCAGGAGCAATGGCAGAACTGATTTGATTGTAGTTCCAGAATTTAAAAGGGGGTTGAACTTCTCAGGATATTTCCTGCAGCAAGTTGCTTGGGTAGAAGATGGCTGTGGAGTAATAACCAGCCATATCTTCCCCATCTTATACACATGAAGTCAATTTGATTTTTCTTTAAATAAGTGCAGGACTTTCCATTTATCCCTATTAAAGGCCATCTTGTGGATTCAACCCAGCATTATAGCCTGCCATTTATTTTCTGACTTCTGATATTGTCAGCCAACATGTCAGCCGTTCCTTTCAGTTTTGCATCATCCACAAATTTTAGAAGCATGTCTTCTATAGTTTTTTCCAAGTCACTGATGAAAGTGTTGACCAGAGCCAAGAATATTCCACCAGACACCCCTTTTCAAAGTGACTTCAATCCATCAATCAATGTGTCTCATCATTAGATTGAATCCACCAAACTGCATTATTATGCTGCCCATATATTTCCATCTTGTCTTCAAGAATATTTTGAGAAATGCTGTCAAATGTCTTCCTGAAGTCAAAATATTTTCTGTTAATGGCTTTCCATCTACTTTGTCAACCTATCTAAATGGAAATAAGGTTATTCTAGCATTGTGTTAGTACAGCAGCTTGGGAATGAGTGAAACTCAGGGAAGGGTAAACAGAAATTGTACCACTACTGCTGATGTGCCGTTTAGCTGGGACATTTCAGGATGAGGAACCTGGTTACTCTTGGTGGATATTAAGGTTGCTCTTGACTTTTGATTGCTTCTGGGAAATTGGCTATCAGCAAAGAGAGGATCAAACCATGTAAGACACCAGATCTCAGAAAGGGGACAGTTCTATACTCTGGGTCTCCCAGGGGAATTCTTTTATGTGGGTTATTCTTCACTATGCCCTTCTCTATGGGGTGATTGATGGGATCAAACTCAATGAGTCCATATTTCCCTTGTGCTTGATACCTCTTGGAGTAAGGAGCCAATTTACCATGGAGTCAATTCTGAAGTGATGAGGCAATTCAGGTATAGTCCAGGTTATATGTCTGATAATGTGATTATCTGACACATCATTTCCATCACCTTAGGGGTATGTTTGAGAACTTCAGATGTAACAACTTGCCTTGATGAATCCCTGAATATATCCTGAGTCCCTGTACAATTATGAACAATGTAGTAGTGCTTTTATTAATTTGATAAGGATTTTAAAGCAAGCTCACTAGCTTATAGATGGAAGTATCTACTTTCTTTTCATTTTTTGAAAAATCAGGTTAGTTGCGCATTTCCTGTTTTGGGGCACCTTTTTCATTCTCCAAAATCTTTCAAAGATCATCCACAGTGACTCAATGATTACATCTACAAGTTCTTTCAAGATTTGGAAAGGGCGTTTTCTGGGGACCTACTGACTTGATTTAATTGAGGGCAGCCATATTCTGCCTTCCCATCTCCTCCTTTATCAAGGTATAAGCAGATTTGGTGCCACATGAGGCAGTATCTGTCAAATGAAATGGAAAACCAAGATCCATCAGACAAATAAATGCCCAAGTGATTTGGTACACTGGCTCTCCACCAACTTCAAGTGCTAGTAACCTCTGCTCTTCTTATTTCTTCTTTTAAATTTACATGGGCTAACCATTCTCTTCCTTTGCTTCTTATCTTACGCATTTTCAGCAGCTGTTGCACATCTGTAAAGCAACACATACAGCCTGGACCACATGTTCTGCCTCTTTATGATAGATGAAGCAGCCTCGAGAAAAGAGTTTTGTGCAGCCTTCTGAACTCCTCTGGAACAGGAGGGGGCAATGGATATACACCATGTTGTTGTCGCTGGTCCAGCAACTCTCTTTTCCTTTTTGTGGCAGATTGTTTTCATTATATTCCCTTAAGTACCTTAACAAAAAAAATATTGGATTTATGAAAAGGATTCAAATTGAAAAATAAATATTTGTGAATATTTCTTTTTTCTTAAGATGCCACAATGACATAGAGCAGCACACTTTGCTCTGACATTAGTAATTGTTTCATTGGAACTTGAAATGCTATCTGTTCAATCTCTTTGACCAGCTCTCTTCCCAAAGTATTGTGCTTGGGTCTGTCTCACTTTCTCTGTTTACCATTTACAGTGTTTTAATTCTTAAGGGAACAATTCACCTAAGATGCTAGAGCTTTTTTCCCTTTGAGGGTAGTCTTTCAAGCATAGTCATCTATGTGTTTTTCTACTAGGGTACCAAGAACTAGTTCTCTTCCTTTGTGAGGACTGTCAAATTGATGATAAGCCAAAAATCCTTCTGAACCCTCCCCACCAAAGCTACATGTCCTCAAAACTACTTATTCAGGTCAAAGGGGATCTGGATAATTTAAAAGCCAACTTAAGCATGTCTTAACCTCCATGAAGGAGGCTGGACATTTACTCTGACAAATATTGGATCTCTTTGCAGCCATAAACAACTGAGCTGGAGAAAACATAGCATCATTTCAAAATTCCATTTGAGATTCCTCAGCCCACAAACTGCATTGAGAGGTTTCCGAATTTGTGGTTACGTGGACACACAACTAAGAGCTCTGTCACATGCTAGAAGTGTTTGGTTGTACCTCCAAGAAGGGCAATATTAGACTATAAAATGGAAATTGGCAATGCAATTGCAGCAAGAAGAACATAAAGGAGCAGACCTGGCATAGGAGACTCCTGGGTTCAAATCCTGGCTCTCATGCTGACTACCTATGTGACTTTGATTTTCCATTTCTGCTAACTGTGATATGTGATACAAATGCAATCAGTATACTCTGATCTCACTACCACAGAGCCAGGCAGGCTACAGCTCCCCTCTCAGGGTTTTTGGGGTACTTTGAGGGGTTTGGGTAATCTCTTCTTTCCTGCTATCAGTTCACATTCCCACTAGATTCATTCCTCCCACAGTTAGATGACAGTGACCGGTGCCACAGTACCATTTAACAACTTAATATCAGTTAGCTTTTAGAAAGGGATATCTAATTCAAAGATACAGCAATTTTAAAAAGTACAAACATTTCCCCCTAGGAACTTGGGGACACACTCTTCCCCAATCAAATCTTAAACTCTGAAGAGAATGAGCTCATTCTTCACTCAGTCCCTACCTAACATTTGTCCTTCCAATTTCATGTCCAAATTTGGAATCAATGTAGAGTGAGTCCTTTTCTCCACTACTGCTGGGCTGAATCCCAAAGATCCCTCCTGGAGGTCACTCCTTGTTTATCATGGTATCAGTGCTTGTCTGACTGCTTAATAGGTATGACCAAAGTCTCCTAAAGTCATAGACTCCTGAATTCAGGTGGTTCTCTCTTCCAATCTTTCAGACCTTACAAAGTCACAATTTCCAATACTTTTACCTAAAATAAAAGAACAAACACTCAGGCTAGCAAAGAATCAAAGCATGTATTCCCAGGCTCTGTTTCACCCTCGGTGAGAAGAAATCCCAAGATCTTTCTTCTTTCAGCATTGTCTCTCATCAGACAACAGTCAATAGAAGAGTCAAAAAGATTAACCAATAATGAGGAGCAGAAGAGAAAATGTCTAGGTTTGGAGTTAGTGGTGCTTTCTGAAAGTACCCCAACTTCTTAGTACCCAGCCAATAAAGAGCCCTTTCAGCTTTTGTCTAGTCTCTCCAAGATATTTGCATAATATATCACCACAACTATATCCAAAATGGGGTCCCTAGGGTCTTCCATGTGTTGAATAATATCAGGTATTGTGAACATGTGCCAAACCCATGTTGTATGTATAAGCTAGTGTCAGTTTAGACATTTGAAGATGTTTCTGACAGAGACTAGCTAATCTTAACTTCCAGGGGCTTGTTAAAACAGATTTGTTACTTATAAGACTGGGACAGTGGAAGACCGAAGTGTTATAAAGGGAGAATTCATGGCAGGGATGAGCTCAAGTTGCCCCCTAGTTTTATGATTTTATGAACATGGTTTCCATCAAAACTGTGTTCTAAAGAATAGAAAATCATTCATTGATTCATTCTTTCAAAAAAGGAGTCATGTACAGTCCAGAAGAAAAGGCTGCATAACTTGAGGGAGGACAAATATCTCAGTTTTCTCCTCAAAAGGGAAAATGTTGGAATATGTGAATAATAGGCCACTGAACTTGACTTCAATTTCTGGCAAAGATTCTAGTACATATTATTTTTAAAGTGTTTGGAAAGGAAAAAGAGTGGCCACTCAGAGTGAATGTAGCTTTATCAAGAGTAGGTCATGCCAGATAAATCTCATTTCCTTTTTTGACAGTAACCAGATTAGTTGATCAGGGAGATTCTGCAGACATGCAACAACCTGTTTCCAAAAAATATTAGTAAAATCTTCCATGTTACTCTTATGAGCAAGATGGAGATATGTAAGCTAGATAATCATTCAGTTAGTTAGATTCAGAACTAGATATATTGACCAAACCCAAGAGTAGTCATCAATGACTTGAAATCGGCTCAGAAAGAAGTTTCCAGGGCTCTGTACTTGGATCTGTATTGTGTGCCATTTATACCAATGACTTAGATGAAATTGTAAAAGGCATGCTTACCAAATTTGAAGATGACCCAAAACTGGGAGGAAAAGCTAACCTATTTATTACAGAGTCAGGATCCAAAATGATTTTGGCAGGCTAGAAGAATGAACAATTTTTCTAAGAAAAATTTTAATAGGAATGAGTCTTATTCTTAGGCTGAAAAAATCCCCTTTACAAATACAAGATGAGGAAGTCATGGCCAGGCAATAGTTCCTTTGTAAAAGATCTGGGAGCTTTAATGAACTACTTTAATGAACTACAAGCTCAGTATAACTTTCAAAAAAAGGTTTAGAGCAATCTTGAGCTCTCTTAAGAGGTGCACTGTATGCAGTACAAGCAAGACAATAGTATTGTTGTGTTCTGTCCTAATCAGAACACATCTAAATCTCTGGGCTCATTTCTGGTCACCACATTTATGAGCTCATGTGAAACACAACAGTGAAAGAAATGTTGACTATACATAGGGGGATGAGTTGAATGAGATGGAGATATTTAGCTTAGGGAAAAGAAGATTCAGGGAGGGGATCATTGCAGTCTTCATGACTCTGAAGGACCTTCATGTGGAAGAAAGTTTTGATCCACTCTACTTTGTCCCAGAGGGAAAGGCTAAGAAAAATGGAGGAACTTGACAAGAAATAGATCAAAATCTGTTTCCTCATCCACAAATGGAGATAACTAGATTATGATTATTTCTAAGGTGACTTTCAGCACTAAAACCCTATGAAGGAGTAATTTTATCTCCCTGGGAATTATTGATATAAAAATTAAATATATCTCAAAACAGGAATCTCATGTGAATTCTTATGTTTGTTATTTTGGCACCACTGGATTATCCAAGGGTAAATTGTTTATTTTATGAATTATTGGGGCTCTTTCGTTGCCCATTTCCCTCCACTTAGCCCTTTTTCCTTCATTAGCCATTGTACCTAAAGACAAGCAAAATGATAAAAAAAAAAATACTAAATAATCTGAATGCTTGTCAGCAAGACCTAGGAGAACCAGAGTTCCCTTTTTGTCACTTAACCAGTGTGATCACATTTCTACTCTGATATCTCACATTCAAAAAGAGGAGTTGAACTAGGTTTCAGGTTCTGCTACCAATTACCTGTGTGACGTCTAATATTCCACTCAGTCTCTCTGAGTCTCCCTTAGTTTTCTCATCCATAAAAAAAACAAGTTGGCCACTGTTTTAGTCACTATGGAAGTGGAAGGCAGAGAAGCATAGGATCAGGGTAAAAACTTTATATGGTCTCCAGAACTCACATTTTATTTACCTGGGGAAATAAGAAAATAGTTACAAATACAAGGCAGGACAGGGCAAATGCCCAACAAATGGGACAGAAAGCAAGTCTCATAAGTCCCATACAACACTTGGAAAATTCACTGCATGCAGCTAAACCACATCATATGTCAGCCTTACGGTTCCCATCATCTACACAATCAGCCACTCCAACAACTGGATGGTCAGTTCCCTTAATGGGCTCTCTGGGGGTATGGAGTCATAGAGTTGGAAGGAGCTACCAGAACCCTCTACATTAGAATTCTATTGTTTTTGGCTGTAGGCCTTCACAAAGTTTCCAGAGCAAAGGACAGGTACAACATGATCTTTGAGAAAGGCTGTGTGACTTCAGAAAGAAAAGAATTAAAGTAAGTTTCTAAGCATACAAAGAAATAATATTTTAGCCTTAGTTTATGAGGGGAGCCATAAGACCAATATTAGATCATTGTGTCAAATTCTGTAATGTCAACATTTCTAGCTCTGATTTATTGAGACTCCCAATGAAGAAAGACTCAAAGTATTGAAATATCAATGTTAATAAATACCTTGGAATTGTTCTTGAGTAAATACTAGGCAAGATGCCTCCCTCCAAACTTTTAAAGTGATTCTGAATATGTGGGAAAAGAGATGATGCATCTGACAAGTTCACTATTCAGGGAACTTAGAAAAACAGATTGATGAATTATGTATCTGTCACCTTCGTATGTCAAAGGTCTACTAACTTCAGTTGTGGTCCTAAAGATGGTCTGAGAAAGGATTGCAGTGAAATTTCAAGCTTAGGAAAGTGCAAAGGCCTTTTGCAGGTAGGTAAGTAGGTAAGAACATTGGCTTTGGAGGCAGGAAGATCTGAATTTAAATCCTTCCTGAAGCACACTAGCTATGTGACATTGGGCAAGTCACTTAACCCTAAATGCCTCATCCTGGGTCATCTCCAGTCATCCTGATGAATATCTGGTCACTGGATTCAGATGGCTCTGGAGGAGAAGTGAGGCTGCTGACCTGCACAGCCCTCCCTCACTCAAAACAAAGTCAAGTGCAAGTCATGTCATCATTTCTCTGATGGCATGGTCTTCTTGGGCAATGAAGGACAAACATACACAAACTATTTTTGTGACCCTTGGCAAGTTACTAAGCCCCTGTTAACCTCAGTTTCCTTACTTGTGAAATGGTAAGAACTGTGACTCCCCCATAAGATTGTGAGGATCCAAGGAGATCACACATGTACAGTGCTTTATAAACTTTTAAAAGTGTTTTTATAAATTGTAGGTATTATTATTTTCTCTCATTTCTATGATATTAGAGTATTGGACAGTATTGGGATCATGCTATCCCAAAGGAGATAGCTACCTCCCCTCTGGCAGGAAATATCTATCACTGTCCTCCACATAGGGAAGTCTGTTTCATGGTACAGCTGACCTTGGTATGGTTGGTGTTGCAGTCAAGGGGGGTTGGGCCCCATACTGACTCTGAGTCTTACTGAGTCAGCCACCTTGGGCAAAAAGCTTAATCTCACCAGGTCTCAGTTTCCTTGTCTATCAAAAGATGGAGTTGGACTAGTTTACTTCTATGATCCTGTCTAACTCTGGATCCTGACTTTATCCTGTTACAGCATAGAAAGAGGCCCCTGAGGACATTTTTTTTCAAAGACACACTTAAATTGAGGCCAATACCTCTTTTATTTATTTAATTCTTTTTAAACAGCCATTAAAGCCCAGTTGATAGACTGCAATGACAACTCACAAGGCTTCCAGTTGGCTAACCAGAGATGAGCAGAGCTTGTTTCCACTGACTGATGAGAGCACCTAAGACATGGCTAATTCTGACTGCAAGATCTAGCCTGGGCCTACATCCAGAGGAGGCTCAGCTTTCACATGTTTTTTACATAATGCATATTAATTGCTTCTTCTCTGCAAACATATTCAGTTACCACCAGTTGTTCTCTTTTGGAGAAATGTTTTTACTGGAAAGGATAACAACAATATGTCAGATGAGAGTTGACATCCACAATCACATTCCCTTCTGCTTTAAAAGAAAGCCCATGCACACGCAGGAAAATCTAGGCAGGTTTAGTAGTGATGAAAAATAATTAGAAAACCATGCTATTGTGCACTCATTTTCTCTCTCTCTCTCTCTCTCCCTCCCTGTCTCTCCCTCCCTCTTTCTCTCTCTCTCTCTTTCTCTCTCTGGTCTCTCTCCCTCTATCTCTTCCTCCCTCTCTCCTTTCCCTCTTTTTCTTTCCTGTCTCTCCTCTTTCTCTTTCTCTCTCTCCCCCTTACCCTCTTCCTCTCTCTTCTCTTTCTCCTTCCTTTCTCTTCTCTCTTTCCCCCTTCTCTCTTCTATCTCTTTCTCTCTCTCTCCTCATACTCCTCCTCTCTATTCTCTCCCCTTTCCTCTCTTTCTTTTTCTCTCTCTTTTACAATCTCACTCTTGTTCTTTCACTGTCTCATCTGTCTCTCACTGTCTCCATCTCTACCTCTACCTCTACCTCACTCTGTTTTTGTGTCTCTCTGTTTCTCTGTCTTTGTTTCTATCTGTCTCTCTCTCTCTTTGTGTCTATCTCTATTGGCCTCTGTCTTTGTCTGTTTCTGTGTCTCTGTCCTCCTGTTTCTCTGTGTCTTTGTTTCTTTCTCTTTCCCTACCTGTGTCACTCTCTATCTGCCTTTATCCCTCTGTCTCTATCTGTTTCTGCATCTCTGTGTCTCCCTCTTTCTCTGTGTCTTTGTCTCTGCCTCTTTCTCTCTCTGAAAGTGACGAAGATGAAAACAAGAAAACAGAACCATCAACGAGGGGGGAAGGTGTAGGAGATAGATCATTAGAAGCCAAGACACCATGGAGGTGTTCAACAGCTAATTAAATGGGAAACTGAATCTTCCCTCATTGTGTCAGAGGCCAAGTCCTACACCAGCTGTAAAGGAAACAGGGAATTTACATTATCTGAGATGTCAGTAAGAACCTAATAGCCACATTTCCTGTCTGCTTCTCTTCAGCAAGGCTGATTTTCTAGGACTTTTATTTTTGTTTACTTTCCCAATTGGCTGCTGTGGCCTTGGAAAGGAAACCCAATCCCACAGAGGAGGGAAAGGGAAATAAATGAGAGTGAGAATAGAATGGCCCAGAAAAAGTGGGTGGGGGAGGGAATAGAAGGGAGAGGATACAGATAGAGCCGGGCTCCATCCTGGGACAGTTCAGATAGGGTACTTCCAGTTTGGGCAACATCAAGAAAAGTGTTTTTTTGCAGGGTCATGTCAAATGAGCAAGCACTTTGGCTCTGCCTCAGTGGCCATGGTTTTACTGCTTCCCTTCCCATTTCATGTCAGGAAATATTGCTCCTTAAATACTACATTGTAGTAACTGGTCTAATTTTCAGAAAAGCAAAGAGATCCTTCTCCTTACCTTCAATTAATATAATTAATGCACAGAGCCTTCCTGGATCAAGATTAAGGGATGTAGGACCTGTAGCCTCATTGCCAAGTTGTTCCCTGTATAGCAACAGCTCTCTATCCTCCAGCTGGGAGTCAGAGGTGTGGGGATCTTCCTTATTGGATTCTTCTCTTTGAGGTTCAGGAGGCCAGGGCAATCACTGGTATTATTTTAGCAAGATCAGCCAAGTCATCAAATCTCAGTTCCTAAGAGGGAAATCCAGGGAAGGAATGTTCATGAGGATCAGTTTGAATTAGAGGGACAATGTGGTGCTGTGGAAAGGATGTAAGATTTGGAGTGAGTAAGATTTGGGTTCCAATCCCACTTCATACTGGCTGTGTGGCCCTGGATAAATCACTTAACCTCTCTATGCCTCAGTTTCTTCATATGGAGATGAAGTGGGTATACTCAATGACCTCTAAGGTCCCTTCCAGCTCTAAACCTATGATCCCATAATTCCTGACTCAAAGAAGATGAATCAGATGAAGGAGCTCTCCCAGGCATCACCTTGGGTAGTATTAGGTTTTCCCAAATAGGATTGGAGAGGTACTAAGAAGGGTCCCTTCCCCCTAAAACATCTCCCCAATCAATTCATTGATTCTTGAAAATCCCTTAAAAGGGAACGAAACTTTCATTCTACAATTAGAAACTTGGTTTAAAAGACAATGGGAGAAGTACCTTGAATTCTCTAAAGTTCTCCTTCCATCCTTCATCATATTGTGATGAGCCTCAGTCCTCAAAGTTAAGCCAGTAGAGGTCAAGTTCAGTGGGTTCTAACGAACTGAAACATAGGCAGGGAGTGACAGATTGTGTATTGCCATCTAAGGATCAGCCCCCAGAAGGTCTTGGCTTCTAATCCTATATCTCCCTTACCCTCTCCACTTGTCAATAGTTCTGTTTTCATCTTGATCACTTCCAGAGAGAAAGAGACAGAGAGGGACAGAGATAAATGGATTATGTATCTGTTATCCAAGGACCAGCTCCTGGGGGTCTTGGCTTCTAATGCTATATTTGCTGTAACCTTGTTCCTAGTTCTATTTTTATCTTGGTCATTTCCAGAGAGGGAGACAGAGACAGATAAATAGACAGACAGATGAATTGTGTATCTGCTATGCAAGAACCAGATCAACTAAGTTCAAGAGAGCAGAGAATACTATGACCATAGATTTAGAACTAAAAGGGACCTTAGACATCATTTAGCCTGAATCTCTCATTTCACACTTGAAGAAAATGAAGCCCAGAGAGATGAAATGATTAGTCTTGGGTCACATAGCTGGTTAGTGTTGGAGGAGGTTCAGAGGAGCCCAATGGCCAGATTCCCCGGATCACTGGTCCTGCTTTCAGGCCAGTCCTCTCTGTCATCATTCAGGGAAGTAACTCCTGGAGAAAGAGCTAGTCATTCTCGCCAACTGCCACCCACAATGCAGCCAAGTCAGCCTAGCAGAAGCAACAAGACACCCCAAAGGAGAGATGGGAGGCAGAATGTGCCAGGCAGGTCAAACCATACCAACTTGACCCCCAGCTCTTCCCAGACCCCAGTGGAGACAGTCCAGCACCCTGAACCCAAGAGCCTTGAGAATAACAATGCTTCCAACCCAGTGCCCTTAACTGTCATCTTAGAAAACAACCCAGGATTGTGGAATTGAAACCTGGCAACTTCTCCTGCAGGTACCACATCCACAGCAACTGACTGCCTAGAAAAGGAAATTCTGGTCCCTAAAGTCTTTGGCCCTGACAAAAGGGGCAACATTAAAAAACTGATAATGATTTTTAGAGAAGAGGTGCTTTGCCAATGCACCCTATGGACCACGGAACTTTCCCATCCAATTTGCAGCTGAAACTTTCCATATGTATTATCTCTCCATCTTTAGAAGGTAAACTCCTTAAGAACTGAAACAGTCTTACCTTTCTTTTTATTATTTATATTTTTATATATATACACAAATATATATTATTTACATATATAAATATATATTTGTATGTCTATTTGACAGTTATATTATTTGTATTATGCTATTTGTATACTCAGAACTTGTAAAATACATTGACTATCGTAAACACTTAATTTTTTTCATTCATTTATTCATTCATAAAGCTTGACTGAAAGGTAATTCCAGCAATTCATCGATCTCGCACTGAGGTATTGTTCAGTCATGTTCCACTCTTCATGACCCCCTCACCCCCTTTGGGATTTTCTTGGTAAAGACACTGGCAATGTTTGCCATTTTCTTCTCCAGTTCATTTTATAGATGAGGAAACTGAGGCAAAGAGGGTGAAGTGAGTTGCCCAGGGTCATACAACTAGTAAGTGTCTGAGGTCAGATTTGAACTCAGCAAGATGAGTCTTTCTGGCTCCAGGTCCAAGACTCGATTCACTGCTCCACCTAGCTGCTCACTGAGGTACTGAGGTACTGAAGGATTATTTGGTAGGACCTAACCCAATGAAATCATGCAACTCATTTTAAATGAAAGATATCAATGACATATTTTAATTTTTTTTCCATAGCAGACTTTTTGATCAAATAAGGAAACTGAGTTTCTAAAGGGTCAGAGAGAGGAGGATGTTAGGGATAAGGGCCCATAAAAATGGGTTAAGGAGTAAAAGAATTCAGAATTATGTGCTCTAATGACAAACTGATCTCCCTATCTTGTCTCTCCCCTCATCTAATCTATCCTCCATACAGCTGCCAAAAAAATATTCCTACAATGTAGACCTGACCACGTCACTCCTCCCATGGCCCCCATTACCCGTAGGGACAAATACAAACTTTGCTCTTTGACATTTAAAGCCTTTTTTAAAAAATGGGCACCAGCCTACCTTTTTCTAGTCTTATCATACATGACTTTCCTTCCTATACTTTGTATTCCAGCAAAACTATTGCTCACACACAGCAGTCTTCCATATCTCATCTCAACACCTTTGCCTAAGTTCTTTCCCATGCTCAGCATGCGCTTCCTCCTCATCTTCATGTCTTAAAATTCCTAGCTTTCTTCAAAGCTCAGTTCAATGATCACTTTCCACATGAGGCCTTTCCTGATTTCTCCAAACTATAGTACCTTCCCACCCAATATTATCTTGCATTTATGTATTTATCTTATACATATTTGTATATGTATACCTTGTCTCTCTATGTAGAAAGTAATAAGCTCATTGATTTCCAGAATTGTTTCTTGCCTTCTTAAAAAGCAAAAGTAATTCCCAGCCCCCTGGATTTCAAAATGTAAGGAGGAGAGGGTGCCAAAACAATATTTAATATCTGAATATTTGTCATCATACAGGATGGATGCGCTGAGATTTTCAGAATACCTTAGATAGAGGTGACTTAAGACTTTGGGCCCTTAGGTCACTGAGAAGGAGGAGGTGGCAGATGAATGTCTTTTCTGTGTCAGAGAGTATATGGAACTACTGCAGTGTTTTGTGTTCCAAAAACCTTTTCCATTCTCCTTGAGAGCCATTAACAGGCTGTTTTCCCAGAAGGGATTTGGGAACTCCTCTGAAAGGAGCAGTACCAGCACAGCAGGTACAATCAGAACTATGAAAAGCAACTCATGCTTGTTGACCCTTGTACCTGGAAGCGACCTTTAAAGACCATCCAGTCCAACCCTCTTCTTTTACAAAACAGAAAACTGAAGCTTCGGTCGTGCAGCCAGTTAGCTACAGAAGCAGGATTCCCACTCAGGTCTTCCGCCTCCCAGGTCAGAGGTTTGAGCACTCTCGAGCACTCCAGCTGGAAGATGAGAACACCTCCTTCTCCTTTCTGAGCCCAGCACAGCCAGCACAAGCCTCTTCTTTGTAAGTTTTCCTATTCTATTCATTCACCACAATGTGCACTGTAATTGCATTCCCACTCAATTTTTATTTACCAGACGTTAGCACATGATAACTTCATGTACATTAGCCAAAGGCACCATAATACAATACACCTCATATAAAAATTTTCCTAGTAAGTCCTAAGACTTCTCTAGAGGTAGCTGGGTCTGCCACAGCTAAGGCCTATCCCTTAAGATGTTAAAGGATCTGCCAGTTTGGCAGCTATGGATTAGGCACAATGGAATAACCATGCCTAGAAAGATTATACACCAATCGTTGGCCCTAACTTACAGGTAATACTAAGAATGAATCAACACTGAATCATTTTTTTAAAGGCTTTAAAATGTGCTAGAAATTTACTTAGAGCAGAGCTGTAACTGATCACAAATTCTGGCCCACAGAACAAATATTCAGCTTTTTGATAAAAACCTAATAAAACTGCAAGTTTTTGATAAGACTGTTCCACTGAGCAGAAACATCCCAACAGCATGTGCAGGGAAGATAAGTGTGCATGTGACCAGCAGAAGAATTAAAACAAGTGTGGAAGCTCAGGCAGATAAAAGATGGATGGTATTTTCATATGCATGATCTTAGTAGACACCCACAACACCGATGGGAGGCAAGGAAAGCAGGCATTATTGTCCTCTTTTGACAGCTAAGAAAACTGAAGTGTGGTGAAATTAACTAAGCCCATTAGTGGCAGAACTTGAGCCTCCTGGTTCCCCATTCTATTTCATTTCTGTTAGTTTCACTGATGACGGTGGTGATCACACATAATGTGACTTCAGAGGAGTGATCATGGTCCGAAAGGTCTCAAGAAATTTGGTCTGATTACTTTATTGTCTCATTTAGAAATGTTTTATTCCTTCATCACCACAAAACATCCTCCTGGCACGGTGTGATGTCATCACTTAATTCTTATGAGTCAGATTAATCTGCCACTTATTGTCCTATAGAGTTATTAAACCTGCTGACCTAGAGGATAGAATGCTGGACTTGGCCTTAAGAAGGTCCTGGTCCAAATCTGGCCTCTGACACTTATTAACTGTGAACCGTGGCTAAGACATTTAACTTTCCGAGCCTCAGTAAAACTTGCTAGAAGTCATCAATGAAATACTGGAGTCAAGAAGATCTTAACTCAGATACAGCCTCAGACACTGTGAGGTAGGATTTGAACTCAAATTCTTTAGCTTCAGAGTCTGTGCTTTTTACACAGAGTCAAACTGCCTTAGTTTATCAAGAAGTAACTATAGGTGGTAATTTGGGAATATCTTGTCAGGCATGACCAATGGGCCAAAGAGTTTCATTTATTTTATTATTATTATTTTTGTTGTTGTTACTAGGTAGAGTTGGTGAGTGGGGATAGAAGGAATCATTGGGAAATTACACCAGGGCTTTTAAAAAGCACCAACAAAGCATTCAAAGAAGTAAAATTAAATAAAACAAAAAGCATCCTTTACTAGATCTTCATTAACAAACCAAAATTGCAGAGTGGAAATAGAAATCAACTTTCTAAATAATTCACGAAATTCTCTTGTAGAAATGTTCTGTTTTAAAATTCCAAATAATTCAGGTGAAAGTCAGAGTGCCATTCAAATTATCCAAGCATGCTAATTCTCCACTTTATTTTGTTATCTACTAGATTCTAAGCAGGAGTTCTTGACCTGGGATCTATGAACTTGTTATATATGTATATACACACATATATACATGCATATACATATACACATATGTGCATATATACATCCATATATACATACATGTATACACATATAAAGTCATATTTCAATATAACTGGTTTCCTTCATAATTTTCTCTGTTTTATTTTATGCACTTAAAAATATTTTTCAGAGAAGGGGCCCATAGACTTTACCAGACTACCAAAGAGATCCATGAGCCAGAAATAGCTATGATCCCCTGCTTAGAAGCTTGGTTCCCTATTCCTAGATGCAAGCAGTTCAGCTGAGCCACTGTGAATGCCGCAAAAAATTTGGGAGAAAGGCATCCAGGGTATACTGGGTGACTGTAGGTGATAGGGAGTGCATTGTAGAAGCAGAGGGGGAGAAAAACTTAGACCCACAGAGAGATCAGACAACTTTGTGAAGCACAGTGACCTGACGATGGGTCAAAGGAGACCATAGGAAAGAAGGGACCAGACTACTCAGGGAAGCCCAGCATATGATCCAGCAACCTTCTTCAGAGATAGTGACTGAAAGCTGTCACCTAATTCCTCTACTTTGGCAGAGATACTGACAGATGATCTTCTGATACACCAAGGAGGAAAACACTGCTTCAGGAAGGCAAGAATAGCCTTGGAAGGCAGGCCATCAGAGCACAGTATCCATGTGGATCAGACTCATCTAGAAACCTACACATAAAGTACAGTGTCCAACAAAGTCTATTATTGGGGGCACAGTCAAAAAGATATATTCTAGAGCCCCTGGCAACAATTTCAGAAAATGGGCCTATCTTCTTCTAGAGTCAGACAAGCAGATCTTCAGGGGAGAAGGACTGTTTCTTGGAATGTCAAAGCTTCCAGGGCTGTGAACAGGGCTGTATGTAGCTAGGATAGAGAAATCAGGAATTTGTTCCAGTGTAGCAAAATTTACACAGCATTCAAAATCCTCAAGCATGGGAATAATTAACCTTAGACCCTAGTTTTCTAGAATATGTGGATATAGCTGGAAAGATAGATAGATAGATAGATAGATAGATAGATAGATAGATAGATAGATAGATAGATAGATAGACAGACAGATAGACAGATAGACACACATACATACATACATATTGAGAGGAATGATTATTAATAACCAATGATTCAGGGAGATCCAGAATTTTCCCTTTTTTGTCGTTATCATTTCAAAGTTCAGTCTCCAAAGGATATTGAATTAACTCTCCTCAGTCCATCCTTATGAGGAATTTAATCTCATTTGTGTTCTACTTAGATTTGAGTGGTGATAAATTCTTTGATTAGATTGCCCAAAGTTGTCCCCCCATCTCCCCAATTTGGAAGTAATTGACACAATCAAGGTTCATTAGAATAGGTCTAGCCCTTCATTGTAATATTCATTTTCTCACTAATTGTTAACCAATCAGAGTTGATTGCTACCCTCTGGAATACCCACTTTTCCAAGGCCATGTAAGCCTTGACCCTACCTGCCAGAAGGGTCTTTGGCATTAGAGAGTGCCACTGATCTCTTTTATTAAAATGGTAACATTATTAATAAAATTACTGCTTACCCAGAAATTATGTCTCTCAAACTTTTTAAACATCACAATACATTGATATATACAAAATTGAAAGACAGATAGATAGACAAAGGGAGAGAGGGAATGGGTGCCACTACTCTGTGCCAAGCACTCAGCCAAATGCTGGGGATATAAATATAAAGAAGCAATACGGATGCTGTCCTCAAGGAATTTGTATTCTAAAGGGACGATAAAAGTGAGGGAGGGGAGGTTTAAAGCAAAATAAATTGAAGTTAAAATGGGGAAATTCCAGGCCCCATCCCTTCTTACCAGCCCCAAGTAAAATTTGCCTCATGATGGCCTACACAGCAGCAGTCTCACAGTCTCTCTCTCCCCGTAGGGCCTGTATCCCTTCCAACCCCTGCCTCTAGCTTCTCTCAATAAAATACCTTTACAAGTTGATTGGAGGATGCACTTCATGATATAAATATAGGCACAATTTTGTAAAGCTCATCCTAGGAGTCAAGATTGCCAGCTATCACTCTGGGTATGAGAGTCAGCCCCAAAGTAGAAGGCAAATCCAGTCACTTGACCAATTTCATTACTATCCCAAAGTTACCAAATGCACCATCACATAATAAGATAGGACCATGGAGAGTTGAGTTCTGAAATATACCCAAGGCCCTGGTATGGAAGGGAGATTTTACTCCATGAGACTCAGTGAAATTCCATGGGCAGTTATGGAGGATGGACTGTATGGACATTTCCTAGAGAAGAACTCTTTGTGCATTCCCTGAAGCAGCACAGTTCTACCTCCCTTAGCTCACTGGATCCTCCCAACAATCAAAAAGTGTGTGGGAAGCAAAGGTGGAACGCCTAGATTCCTAATTGAAAAGACAATAGGATCAAGTCGTACTTGGGACATTTACTAGCTTCATTATGATGAGCAAGTCCAGAAAGCTTCGAGAACCTTAGTTTCCTCCCCTGTAAAATGGGAACATTAACACCTACCATATATGGTTTCATTAACATTCAACAAGCATTTATTGAGTGCCTAATGATCAAGTCATCCTAGGAGACAGACAAAAACGAACTCTTCTCTGCTCTAAAGGCTCTCACATTCTAAATCAGGAATTCTGAACCTGGGGTCCATTGAGAGATCCCAGGGAGTCTAAGAACTTCAGATAGCCAAAAAATCTCATATTTATTTCACTAGCTTTTACTGAAAATTAGTATTTCCTTCAACTGTTATTAGTTAGAGAAGGTACTCCCTCCTAATCACAGCTTCCTCATCTGTACAACTAGAGAGTTAGACTCAGTGATGTCTAAGGTCCCAAACAACTCTAACTATCATCTACAATAGAATAAAAATCCTGTGATCATGCATTATTTCCCCCATTTCAGAACTGAGCAGACAAACACAGAGTGAGTTAAATGACTGCAGGAAGATCATGTGGGTTTGCAGAACTGAGAACCCAATCCTCTTAGATGCCAAGTTCAAGCTAAGACCCGTAAAGATGGTGTAGAGGTGCCTGGTCTGAAGCAACAAGGGTCAAGGGACTCCTTTTGAACTGAGAGTGATTTGCACAAAGGACACTCCTGCTCACAAAGAAATCCAGAATGTGGACCTAGTGACTCACCCACAGAAAGATTACCTGTGGACCAGGACAGGAAAGCCAGACAGCCTCCCACTGGGGTCCATAATCCTTTATATCCCCTGGAGACAGTACCACCTGCTCTCCACATCAGGAGGCTAAAGGAAAATAATTGTCTGCCTGAGACAAATATACTCAGTGCTCTAGCCCAAACACAGCTTTCCATGGAAACCAAACAAGAGCCAAGGAGAAGGCAAATGCCAGCTAGATCCAATATTTTCTCAAAGATCTGTGCCCTCGCTTTGTTGGGACTCCAGCTCCATAAGCCATATTTTAATTATATGTTTGTATGCATGTCAGCATGTTGATAGAATGAGATGTATGGTCCAGCACATGACTAGTCTAGCAATGACCAGGCATGCTATTGCTTCTGGATTGTCACTAGTCCCCAGAATTATGTCAAGTGAGTTTGCTTAACCCTCTAGATAACAAAATGCTAAGAGAGATGTTGATTTAAAGCCATGAATTCCTTGCTTTTGTTTTTTTTTGGAGACTTCTGAATAATCACAAAAGTCAGAGTTTGGAACTATGCCCAAAGGACTATCATACTGGGCATACCCTTTGATCCAGCAATACCACTACAAGGTCTATATTTCAAAGAAAATTTTTTTAAAAGGAAAGGACCTATTTTTACAAAAATACTTATAGTAACTTTTTTTGTAGTGACTAAGAATTGGACATTGAGGGGATGTTCATCAATTGGGGAATGGCTGAACAAGTTGTGATATATGATTGTAATGGAATATTATTGCACTATAAGAAATGATGAGAAGGCAGATTTCCAGAAAAGCTTGGAAAGACTCACATGAACTGATACAGAGTGAAGTGAGCAGAACCAGAACATTGCACACAGTATCAGCAGCATTGTGTGATGATCAACTTTGACAGACTTAGCTATTCTTAGCAATACAGTGATCCAAGGCAATCCCAAAGAACTCATGATGAAAAATGCTATCCACCTCCAAAGAAAGAACTGATGGTGTCTGAATACAGAACAAAACATTCTATTTTTCATTTTCTTCCTTCCATTCTCTCTTCCTTCCTTTCTTTTTTTTCCCTTTTTGACTTTGTGGTTTTTTTTCTACAAAATGACTAATATGTTTTATATGATTACACATGTATAACCTATAGCAATTATCACCTCAGGAAGGAGAGGGAGGGATAGAAATTGGCAATCAGAACTTAATAATAAATGTTAAACATTATTTTTACATGTAATTGGGAGAAATAAAAATATTAAAGCAAAAATAAAAATGTCATTTAAAGCTGAATTTTAATCCTGCCTGTGACACATGTTGGCTATGTGACCTTGAGAAAATCTTTTACCGTGCAGTAGCTCCAGGCAATTCTCTAAGTTCATTTCCAAAGAGTTTCCACGTACCTAGAGTTCCCTATAATGATGTAAATCATAAGTCTGAAATCTCTTCAGAGGCAGAGGTCCCAGGTTAAACAGGTGTTCAAAAGTTGTCTCACTTGAACCTCGTCAAAGGAGAGAAAAATACATATACCCACATGGTAGAAGTACATTTTACTCAGTGAAGAAATAGGAGGGAAGTGGTAGTATTGAGTGGATTCAAACAATCATTCAACAAATATTTGTTACTTGCCTACCAAGTGTCCTGGGGATACAGACAAAAGTGAAATAGTCCCATCCTTAAGAAGTCAAGGGAAATAACTGGGGGAATTCAGACCCAAGGACTGTATTTAACTATGCTGAGGGTCCATGTGTGAGAAAAAAGAGTACATGGGTTGTTTCATAAGTCAAAAATCTTTATTCAATCAATACTCAAATTGATGGGCATCCCCTCAACTTTCAATTCTTTTCCACCACTAAAAGAGCTGCTATAAATATTTTTGTATATATAGGTCCTTTTCATTTTTGTTTTTTATCTTTTTGGGACCTAGTAGTAGTAGTATTGCTGGATTAAAGGGTGTGCATGGTTTTATAGCCCTTTGGGCATAGTTCCAAATTGCTCTTACGGAATGGTTGAATCAGTTCTCTACTCCACCAATAATGCATTAGAATCCCAATTTTTCCACATCCCCTCCAACGTTAGTCATTTTCCTTTTCTATTGAATTAGCCAATGTGATAGATATGAAGTGATATCTTAGACTTCTTTCAATTTGCATTTCTCTAATCAATGGTGATTTAGAGCATTTTTTTCATTTAATGATAGGTAAGTTTGATTACTGTGTCTGAAAACTGCCTGTTCATATCCTTTCACCATTTATCAATTAAAGAATAACTTTTTTATATAAATTTGACTCAGTTTTCTATATATTTGAGAGATGAGGCCTTTATGAGAGATACTTGCTGTAAAAAATTTTTTCACAGGTATGTATACTGGATATTTCCCTTCCATCTTATTTCCTCCCCTTGTTCATACTACTCTCTCTGTCCTTTCACCTTTTCATCTTCAAATGTGTTTTGCTTCTGACTACTGTCTCCCCTAATCTACCCTTTCTTCTATCAACTCCCCCCCTCCCTTTTCTTATCCCTTTTACCTCCTATTTTTCCTGCAGGGTAAGATAAGTTTCTAGTCCCAACTGAGTGTGTATGTTATTCACTCTTTGAGCCAATTCCAAAGAAAATGAGGTTCAAGTGCTCCTGCCTGCCTCCCCCATCTTCCTCTCCATTGTAAAAGCTCTTTCATGCCTTTTGTATGTGAGATAATTTATCTCATTCTGCCTTTTCCTTCCATCTTCTCTCAGTACATTCCTCTTTCTTACCTCTTAATTTTATTTTTTTTAGAAGTCACTGCATCATATTCAATTCATATCCATGCCCTCTATGTCTAATCCTTCTAACTGCCCTAGTAATGAGAAAATTTTTAGGAATTACTAGTATCATCTTTCCATATAAGAATGTAAACAGTTTAACCTTATTGAATTATTTGTGATTTTTATTTCCTGTTTACTTTTTAATGCTTCTCTTGAGGTTTCTATTGGAAAGTTAAATTTTCTGTTCAATTCTGGTCTTTTCATTAGGAATGCTTTAAAGTTCTGTTTCATTGACTATCCCTTTTTAACCCTGAAAGATTATACTCAGTTTTACTGGGTAGGTGATTCTTGGTTATAATCCTAGCTCCTTTGCCCTCTGGAATATCATACTCCAAGCTCCTGGATCCGTTAAGGTAGAAGCTGCTAAATCTTGTGTTATCCTAACTGTAGCTTCACAATATTTTAGCTACTTACAATATTTTCTCTTTGATCTGAGAGGTCTTGAAATTGACTATAATATTCCTGGGAGGTTTTGTTTGAGGAATCTCTTTTAGGAAGTGATCAGTAGATTCTTTCAATGTCTACTTTACCCTCTGGTTCTAGAATATCAAGGCAGCTTTCCTTGATAATTTCTTGAAAGATAATGTCTAAGCTTTTTGCTTGTTTGTTTTAATCATGACTTTCAAGTAGTCTAATAATTTTTAAATTATCTTTCCTGGATCCATTTTTCAGGTCAGTTATTTTTCAAATGAGTATTTCACATTTTCTTTTGTTTTTTCATTCTTTTTATTTTGTTTTATTGCTTCTTGATATCTCATGGAGTCATTAGTTTCCACTTGCCCAATTCTAATTTTTAAAGGATTATTTTCTCCATTGAAGTTTTGTACCTCCTTCTCTATTTGGTCAGCTCTACTTTTTACGGACTTCTTTTCATCAGTTATTATTGTATATCCCTTTTCATTTGGCCAGTTCTCCTTTTTAAGGCATTTGTTTCTTCACTGGATTTTTGTTTCTCTCTTCCCATTTTGCCTGTTTTGTTTTTTAAAGGGTTATTTTCTTCAGTATTTTTTGTACCTCCTTTACCAAGTTGTTGACTCTTTTTTCATTATTTTCTTGCATCACTCTCATTTCTTTCCCCAATTTTTCCTACTTCTTTTATTTGATTTCTAAAATCCTTTTTTGAGGGGGGCAGAGCAAAGATGGCAGAGTACAAGGATGGACCTGCTGTAAGTGTCCCCCCATCACCCATAAAATACCTGTAAAAAAATGACTATAAACCAATTCTAGAGCATCAGAAGCCACAAAATGAAACAGATCTCCAGCCCAAGGCAGCCTGGAAGACTGATAGGAAAGGTCTATCGCACTAGGCTCAGAGTGGAGCAGCATAGCCCAACCTTGGCTGCATGGCCAGCAGGGATAGGACTGAACCAGGCTTCAAGATGCAGAATCACAGGTAGCAGCTGTGGTTCCCAGATTTCTCAACTCACAAATGCCAAAAACAGCTTCAAAGGTCAATGAGGAAGTTCTTTCACCTGGGTGACAAAGGAACATGGTCTGGTCCCAACCCCAGGTGGCGGCAGTGTCCATTTTTGGAGCCCTTGGGCTAAAATTCCTGGGGGAATCAAGCTATTGATCTGGGTCACAGTTCTGAGTGGCAGTCCTAGGGTGAGAAGGAGCACTGGCTGGTGTAGTGGGGTTGATGGAAACTCTGAAGAGGGAATTCTACTCACAGATCCTGGACAGAAAAGCTTGTGGTTGCTTCCAGAGCACAGGCCAGGAGAGGAGTAAACTCCTCTCCCTTAATTGTGCCACCTTGGAGGAACTGAGAACTTACAGGTCCCTAAAGTATACTCTCCACTTGACAAAGGACTCAAAAGTCAAGTAACAGGCTGTGGAAATGTCCAAAAAAGGGAAAAAAATAAGACTATAGAAGGTTACTTTCTTGGTAAACAGGTATTTTCCTCCATCCTTTTGGATGAGGAAGAACAAGGCATACCATCATAGGAAGACATCACAGTCAAGGCTTCTGTGTCCAAAACCTCCAAAAAATATGCAATGGTTTCAGGTCATGGAAGAGCTCAAAAAGGATTTTGAAAATCAAGTAAGAGAGGTGGAGGAAAATTCGGAAGAGAAATGAGAGCAATGCAAGAAAATCATGAAAAGTGAGTCAACAGCTTGATAAAGGAGACCCAAAAAAATGCTGAAGAAAATAACATCTTTAAAAATAGACTAACCCAAATGGCAAAAGAGGTGCAAAAAGTCAATGAGAAAAAGAATGCTTTAAAAAGCAGAATTAGCCAAATGGAAAAAGAGATTCAAAAGCTCACTAAAGAAAATAGTTCTTTACAAATGAGAGTGGAGCAGATGGAAGCTAATGACTTTATGAGAAATCAAGAAATTCCAAAACTAAACCAAAAGAATGAAAAAATAGAAGACAATGTCGTTGGAAAAACAACTGACCTGGAAAATAGATCCAGGAGAGACAATTTAAAAATTATGGGACTACCTGAAAGCCAGGATCAAAAAAAGAGCCTAGACGTCGTCTTTCATGAAAATTATCAAGAAAAACTGCCCTGATATTCTAGAACCAGAGGGCAAAATAAATATTGAAAGAATCCACCATTTGCCTCCTGAAAGAGATCCAAAAAGAAAAACTTCAAGGAATATTGTAGCCAGATTCCACAATTCTCAGGTCAAGGAGAAAATTTTGCAAGCAGCTAGAAAGAAACAATTCATGTATTGAGGAAATACAGCCAGAATAACACAAGATCTAGGAGCTTCTACTTTAAGGGATTGAAGGTTTTGGAATATGATATTGCAGAAGTCAAAGAAACTAGGATTAAAACCAAGAATCACCTACCCAGCAAAACTGAGTATAATACTTCAGGGGAAAAGATGGTCATTCAATGAAATAGAGGACTTTCAAGCATTCTTGATGAAAAGATCAGAGCTGAAAAGAAAATTTGACTTTCAAACACAAGAATTAAGGGAAGCATGAAAAGGTAAATGGGAAAGAGAAATCACAAGGGACTTACGAAAGTTGAACTGTTTACATTCCTACATGGAAAGATAATATTTGTAACTCAAGACTTTTCTGAGTATCTGAATAGTTGGAGGGATTATACACACACACACACACACACACACACACACACACACACACACACACACAGAGAGAGAGAGAGAAAGAGACAGAGACAGAAAGCACAGGGTGAATTGAATAGGAAGAGGTTATATTTAAAAAAAGTAAAATTGAGAGAGGAATATATTGGGAGGAGAAAGGGAGAAATGGAATGGAGCAAATTATCTCTCATAGAAGAGAAAAGAAAAAAGCTTTTCCGATGGAGGGGAAAAAGGGAGGAGGTGAGACGGAAAAAGTGAAGCTTACTCTCATCACATTTGGTTCAAGGAAGGAATAACATGCACACTCAATTTGATATGAAAATCTATCTTACACTACAGGAAAGTAGGGGAGAAAGGGATAAGCAGGGTGGGGGGGAATAATAGAAGGGAGTGCAAATGGGAGGAGGGAGCAATTATAAGTAAACACTCTTGGGGAGGGACAAGGTCAAAAGAGAGAATATTGGGGAGCAGAATAGGATGGAGGGAAATATAGTTAGTCTTTCACAACATGACTGTTGGAAGTCATTTTCAAAACTACACATATATAACCTATATTGAATTGCTTGCCTTCTCAGTGGGGATGGGTGGAGATGGAGGAAGAAAAGAAGTTGGAACTCAAAGTTTTAGGAATAAATGTTGAGAATTGTTTTTGTGCACAACTGGGAAATAAGAAATACAGGTAATGGGGTATGGAAATTTATCTTGCCCTACAGGACAAGAGAGAAGATGGGGATAAGGGAAGGGAGGGCTGTTAGAAGGGAGGGCATATTGGTGGAAGGGGCAATCAGAATGCAAGGCCCTTTGGAGTTGGGGAGGGAAGAGATGGGGAGAAAATCTGGAACTCAAATTTTGTGGAAATGAATGTTGAAAACTTAAAATAAATAAATGAAAAAAAAAAAGAAAAGAAAGGACAAACAAAAAGAAAAAAAAAGAAAAAATCCTTTTTGAGTTCTTCCAGGACTTCTTTTGGGCCTGAGACAAATTCACATTCTTCTTTAACGTCTGGGCACAGCAGTTTTGACTTTGTTGTCTTCTTCTGATTTTGTGTTTTGATCTTCCTTGTAACCATGGTAACTTTGTATGGTCAGTACTTTTTTTGTTGTTGTTGTTTGCTCATTTTTCCAGCCTATTTCTTGACTTTCAGCTTTATATGAAAGTTGGGCTCTACTCTTGGGGTAGAGTGGGCACCATCTCAAGCTTTAGATTTTTTGTGAAGCTATTGTCAGAGCTACTTTTGAGGGTCTGTAAGCTTTCACTCCTTCCAAGGTAGCATAATCTAAGGAGAGGTGTATTTATTACTCACCTGGCCTATGTTCTGGTCTGTGAGTGACCACAAACACTCTTTTTCACCCTAGAACTGTGACCAGAATTCCTGCTTCCCAGTGGCTGAAAGTTCTGATGTGTTACTACTCCCTTTGTCCCTGAGACTATGACCCAAGACTGCAACCCTGCACCAACTGCCAGCAAATAGATCTCTGTAATCCCCTTCTGAGCAGTTGTCTGACCCCCTTATCATCTGTGGACTGAGAGTTCCAGAAGCTGCCACTGCAGTCACTGATTCAGTTGTCCCCAAGGCCTGCTTGAAGCTTCCTGCGGTGAGGGCAGTACTGGCCCAGCCCTAGCTGGTTTGCACTCCATTCTCACCCTTGTGCAACAAACCTTTCCTACTGACCTTCTAAGTTGTCTTGGGCTGGAAAACTGCTCAATCTGGCTTTCATGGGTTCTGCTGCTGCAGAATTTGTTTTAAAACAAATTTAAATTTAAAGTTGTTTGGAGGGGAACTTGGGAGAGCCCAGATGATTCTTTGCCTTTTCTCTGTCACTTTGGTTCCAATCCCGCCTCCCTACCACCATATGTTTCTCATTTGATCCTTACGACTCTGGAAGGTGGGTACTATCATTATGCCTGTCTTACTCATAAGGAAATTAAGGCTAAGGAAGTTTAAATGACCAGCCACCCAGCTCACACAGCTAGTATCTGGGGCTGAATTCACATCTGCTTGGTAAAAAGTTCAGCGTTTTATCCAATGCACCACCAACCCATATCCAATGATATTGACAGAAAACCAGTTATGTTGAAATTCAGTTAGCAAAATATTAAAAACAAATTCATAGACCTCAGGTTACTTATCCTTGTTCTAAGGGTTTTGTATAATTTAAACACATGGCAGATACTAGCTAAGAAGTCGGGTCTCCTGACTCCTCCAGCAGGCTTTTCATTAACAGGATGGACTTTCTGAGTGAAATGATTTATCTTTGGAATCAATGTCTCATGCATGCCTCAGAGCAACCTATACTCTCAAGACAGATTAAAATATGTCATTTTGGTGTTTTATTAGTGTCTAAAATATCATTTTTCAATTTGAAAAATACCTCTTCTGTTATGAAAAAACACTCCCATGCTTTTGGTTGGTTTTGCTTTTCTACCCCAAGTGGGGGTAGTCAGGGAGAAGCATCAGATTCTCACAAAGAAATATGGCAATGGGCAGATGCCTAGTGTGGCTGGGAAACCAGTGGAACCTAGTTACTCACTGGCTGCTTCTTTCTATTGTTGTCTTCATGGTGACAGAGTTGGAGTTGTTCAGTCTTTCTTTAGAGTTATTGATTTTTCTTAGTCATTCTCTTTCTACCCAGTTCTCAGTCGGAGTAAAATTGCCAGGCCAAGGCCCTGCCTCCTATCCACAAGACACCTATTGTGCCTGGGGCCACACATTTGCCCTTCTTGCTGACTACCCACGAGGAAGATATGCTAAGTGATTCCAGGCACACAATTTCATAGAATCCCAAGTTAGGAGTGGGAAAGGACCTTAGAGTCATCTAGACCAGCCCCTCATTTTAACAGATAAGGGAATTGAAGCTGGAGAAGCCAAGTGATCTCCCCAAACCCACACAGGAGGGACTCACAACCTGTTGCCTACCAACTGCAAATCCAGTCCATTCTTCTCTGTTCCATGGGGGCCCCTCAAGCCTACTCACTTAGAATAAGGCCTGAACTCATAAAGGTTTTCCACATGGACTAGGCCATTCTTAGGGTAAGGAAGGAAAAAAGCATTTATTAAGCATCTACTTGTGACAGGCATTGGGCTAAGGACTTAATGAATGTATACCTACCTCCAGGTGTTGCTGTAAAGTTCAAAGAGATTAATGTTGGCATAGCACTTGGCATAGTACTGCTGTATCTAAATCAATATCTATACACACATATAATATAGTACATATGATATGATATAATGTAATATAACATAATATAGAAATAATAAAGTAATATAAAAATAACGCGTACATTGTCGTTGTTCAGCCATTTTTCAGTCATTTCTCTTTCTGACCCCAGTTGGGGTTTTCTCAGCAAAGATACTGGAGTGGTTTACCATTTCCTTCTCCTACTCATTTTACAGATGAGTAAACTGAGGCAAACTGGGTTAAGAGACTTGCCCAGGGTCACACAGCTAGGAAGTGTCTGAACTGAGATCTTCCAGGACAAGCACTCTATCCACTGCTCTACCTAGTTACCTATATGTGCATACACACATATGTGCGTATACATACATGCATGTATGTACCAATAGGCATGTACAAGTGCACAGATAGGCACGCCCTAGCTGCTCCTGGGCTGTTGACTATACTGCAAGTCTCCTATCCCCAGGGTAGAAAAGAGGACAGTGTGATCAGATAGAAAGAACAACAGTGCAGCCTGCTTTTCCACATTGCCTTAATATTCTACCATTAGAGATTCATTTTTTCAAATTTTGTTTCCTGTTAGAACAATAACAACAATCTGCCTTGGGAGGCAGATACCCAACAGGGCTGTAATTAATTACCCCCTACTTAGTATAAATTAGTTGATAAGAGATATTTTAACTTTTGATAAGGAAAGATGGAGAAATTGGAGCCTCCATGAACACACTAGGCATCTTGAAAGAGACAGGTCATTTGCAACAGAGAAGAGCTTTAAAGAAAAACTTGGCTGATTTCAGTCTGATTGAGGCCTGGGGTTGGATGGGGACTTCATGCATCAGACTATGAGGGGAAGATTTATGCAGCTATCACAGCAACTCTGTGCTGGGTATTAAAAGGCTGCTCTTAAAATGGGTCTAGACCTAAGGCAGCGTTTTAGGACACATTATTCAGGACGTGATGACCAGAAAAAGGAACTGTTTGGTCCGGAGCTTGGTAAAAGCAAGCCTTGAATGGCTGGCGGGGAGGGAAGGAGCAGAAACCTTTCCTTCTCATTCTCCTAATCCCTGGCCACGCCTACCCCAGCCCCACCTCCAAGTCTCCTGGCTGGATAGCTGAAGTTTCAGCAAAAGTGTTTTTCCAAAGCTCATCTCAGTCCTAAATCTCCCCACCCATCCCACCTTATCCCCACCCCCCCCACCCCCGCCAAAGCTCAAAGTGCACCCTGTCTTCATAAATCTGAGTAGCTGATCCCACCGGGAGAGGCAGTTTGTGGAAAGAACCATGGATTTGGGGGGATAGTAAGACCTCAGTCATCAATAATAATAGTTAATGTTTAAATGGGCAGCTAGATGAAACACTGGATAGAGCACTGGGTATAGAATCAGGAAGATTTATCTTCCTGAGTTCAGATTCAGCCTCAGACTCTGTGTGACCCTGAACAAGTCACTTCTCCCTGTTAGCCTCAGTTTTTTCATCTTTAAAATGAGCTGGAGAAGGAAATGGCAAGTCACTCCAGTGTCTCTGCCGAGAAAACCCCAATGCGTCACACAGAGTCATTTGTGACTGAAATGACTGAACAACATTTTTATATTGTTTTAAGGTTTCAAAACACTTTGCACTTATTATCTCATGTGATCCTCACAAAAACAATGAGGCTGCGAGGAAGGTGGTATTATTAATTCCCCTTTGTATAGATGAGAAAACTGAGGCTCAGAGAGGTTAAATGACTTGCCCAGGGTCACATAGCTGATGTCTCAGATAGAATGTGAACTCAGGTCTTCCTAAGTCCAGTATTTTTTCTACTGCGGTACCTAGCTCTCTGAACTTCTTATTCTCAGTTTCCTCCCCTGTAAAATGGGAATAATAATACTTTGACTTTAATGGTTATTCTGAGGCAAGTGCTTTGTAACACTGGACAGCTATACAGAAATCTAAGTTAGTCTACAACAGCGACTGAACTTAGAGAAATGGTTTAACATAGCCTACCCCCTTTAGGACTCAATTTCCTCATCTGTCAAGTGAGGGGTTTGGATTCTGAGATCCTTTCCAGTTCTAAACCAATGATCCAAAAATTCTGTATCTCTCATATAAAGAATAACATTTGTCCTACCTATATCACAAGGTTGTTCTAAGAATGAAACAGAATAGTGTATGTGAAAGCCTTTGAAAATATTAAAACTGTAGAATGGATCATAGCTTGAGTATTGGAAGGTATCCCAGAGGTCCAAGTCCCTCATTGATTTCATAGATGGGGAAACTGAGACCCAGAGAGGCTCAAAGTCACGCAAAGATGAGTAACATCAAGAGCATTTCATGTGCAGTCATCTTTTTTAATTATATTATAAAAATGCTTGTTTTATTCCATAAATTAAAAAAAAATTCATAGTAAGTGAAAAAAAGCAGTTTTCATTAGCATGCCTTAACTTTTACATGCACTGAGTACAGTGTTAGTGAGGACTCATGATAACTGTGAAAATAAAATTTCTAATTCTCTGTAAAAAAATTATAATGATTATTTTATTACCTACCCCTCCAATTCCATCCCTAAATAGAACGTGAGCTAAATACCCCTAACTGGCCCAGTTCCTTACACATAGTAGGTCCATATTAAGAAATGCTTGTTGACCTAAATGAATCTATGTCTTCTCCTCCCTCTCTCCTCCTCTCCTCTTCTCTTCCTAGCATTCTTCAGCTTAAATTATTTTGGGGAAATTTGTCCAAATGCAATTGATGCCCCACCCGTGTGGTTTTCCCCTCTCCCTTGCCTTCTGGGTCCATCATTCTTGGATCTTACAATGCCATACCGAAGGAGACAAACATGGGAATCCTGCTTGGCCCTCACAGGAAATGAGCAAAAAAAGTCATGTGGGGCCTCTGGCCAGGACTTAGAGTGGTGCTCAGAAAGCCTAAACATTGCAGACTTCCTTAGGACTGCCAGGAAGAACAGAGAGTCCTATCTCTGCCTTAGACACTCCTAAGGGGACCAGATGGAAGAAGCCTTATTCGGTCATCCACCAGGAGCGTGGTACCTTTAATCCAGATCTGGAAATCTGCAAGCACATCCCTGCCCCTCCCCAATACCCCACCCCCCACACCGTGCCAACACTTGTCTGAGGAATTCACACCCTGTCTAAGACTGTCCAGTGGGGCAGTAGCTGGCTTCCCCTCCCCCACCACCAAGCAAGGAAACTGTGGGGTAGAGGGAGGGAGGAAGGGAGAGAAGAAGGGAGGCAAGCTCCTTAATGCCCAAGGTTAAATAACAGTGGCTATAACCTTGCTTTAGCAAATTGGAAATAGTTCCCAAACAAAGCTTTAAATCAGGGGCTCATACCCAGAAGTCTATAAACTTTAATGATAGATAGATAGATAGATAGATAGATAGATAGATAGATAGATAGATAGATAGATAAATATTTCAGTATATTTGGGTTTTTTTGTAATCCTGTGTATTTTATTTGATCTATTGAAAAACAATATTCTGAAAAGAGTTCATTAGACTGTCCATGACCCAAAAAAGGATGAGAAACCCTGACCTAAATGCATAATCCTAAGCCTTTTGGGTCAGAATCCACATCATTATTTCTCAGATCCCTATGCAATGGACAATCTCTATCTGTTCTTGCTGGGGCTACCTCCTCCCTGTCCCCCTCCCACAATGCCCCGAACACTCACACTCACACAAGCATGCACAAATTGGAGGAGGCCAGGTCATTCCTTCTGCTTGCTCAGCCTGGGAATCATGAGGATCACCTACCTTCCCCGCCCCCACCCCCCCATCTTTTTGCCTCTAAGCCTCCCTGGATGCACAGGCATGTGATCCTGATTTAAACCCATTGTAGGGAATGTCCTTCTCCCCAGTGTCCTGACCCTCCCCATCCCCCACTTTCTTCCTTTCCCCACTCTCCTCACTGCCTTTATTTCCAATGCCTCCAAGCTGCTTCATCAAAACAGGCAGTCATGAGAAAGAAGCAAACACTAAAATCACAGTAACTGACATTTATATAGAACTCTAAGGTTTGCCAAGGACTTGACATATATTATCTCTTCTGATCTTCACTGATACACTGTAAGATGAGCTTTATAAGAATTCTTCTGTTATGTGTCTTGCCCAGATTCTCAAAGTACCTAGAGTAGGATTTGAATTTAAGTCTTCCCAAGTCCAAGGTCCATGCTTCCTCCCCTGCCTGTGCTGTGCAATCCACTAGCTCAAATTTCTTTTCTTTTCAGAAAAATGCAGAATAGCATTTTCCACCTCTTCTTAACTCATGTCCAAGTTCCAGTACTCTCTTGTTGTTCACTCATGTCTGAATCAAAACTGTCCATGGGATTTTCTTGGCTAAAGTACTAGGGTAGTTTGCCATTTCCTTCTCCAGTGGATTAAGGCAACAAAGGTTAAGTGACTTGCCTAGGGTCACACAGCTAATAAGTGTCTGAGGCTAGATTTGAACTCAGATCTTCCTGACTCTAAGTCCTGTGGTCTATCCACTGAGCCACCTAGTTGCCTCTACCAATACTCTCTAGTTCCCCACTACTAAAAACTGCTCTCAGGAAAGGGTTTGAGAAACTCATTCACTTTTAAGCATAATTGCCTGATAATGTTTATGATGATACTTAAGTAAGTCAGTCAACTCCTCCTATTCATTGACTGAACTCCGACTATGTGTCAGGCACACTGTGGGTGCTAAAGATACAAAGAAAGGCAAGAAAATATACATATACAAACCTCTCATAGTCCCTGCCCTCAAGGAGTGTATATTCTATTGACAGAAACAATGTGTAAATAACTAAATACGAGCAAGAAAGAGTTGTTGTCAGTTGTTTGAGTTTCTTGGCAAAGATACTGGAGTAGTTTGCCATTTCTTCTCCACCTCATTTTACAGATGAGATAACTGAGGTAGAGTTAAGCGACTTACAGGCAGGGTCATACAATTAGTGTCTGAGGCCAGACTTAGGTTTTCCTTGACTCCATTCCCAGTGCGCTATGCATAGCTACACCCAACTGCCTCTAGAGAGAGAAAATATGGAAATTAATCTGTAGGGGAAGGTATTAGCTGCAATGGGGGGGCGTTGTTTTGGGGAGGGGAGAGAGAAACTGAAAAAAGCTTCCTGCAACATCACTCTGGAATAATTACTTTTTTAAAGTCTATAGAATAAAATAATATATAAAAGAATTTCTAACTGAGGAATTTCAGGACTCAGTAGAATGTGGGAGAGTCTTCTGGGAAACAAGGAGGAAAGAGGGCAAAGGCACCTTCCTGGAGCCCTTTTCCTAAGTACAACACTGTGCAGAAGTGTGGTAGACATTTCTCTTCCCCAATTATTGCTCTAAACACTAGAATTTCCATCCTGGAATCCCGTCATTTTCTCAGAGTAATTAAATTTCACTTTCAGAGAAAATGTTCTTGGTTTTCCATCCATATTTCATATCCAGTTATATGACAGCTAAATTCTAGAATTTCATGAGGTAATTTATAGTAACAAACTTTTAAATTAAGAAGGAGAAATGCTGATGAAGCTGTCTTGGCATATAGAAATTATACACATATATATACACATGCATGTATATACATGAATATATACATGTGTATACACATACATGTGCATGTGATACATGTGTGTATAAATATATGCTATGCCTACACATATGTTCCTGCATACCCCAAAGCCCTGGGCATATGTGTGCATTATGTATGCTACATTCATATGTATACTGGAGCCAGCTTGAGCAGGTTCAGTTTTCAATGTGATCATTTACATCTCAGAAATCAACAAATGGGACAAATCGGGGCTTGATTTATTGTTTTCTTGCTTGTCCAGACTTGAGAAATTGACGGGGAAAATGTTAATACCATAGATTGAACTTGAAGTATGTCATGTATCCATTTGAGTGTCCATATTAGGAAAGATTTAGGCACCAAATAGGCATTAATAGTAAGAATTAGCTTTGGGACAAAATAGCAAACACAAGCAGAATTTATCATTTTGCCCAAATGAACAAAAACCATTTTAATGTGCTAGTAACACCTACAAAACCCAGTAACCGTATTGGCAATAGTAGCCAGAAAAGAGCAGAATGGAATTTAAAATTCTTGAGTCTTAGAGTTAGAAGAGTTTGAGTTCAAGTTCAGACTGTAGCATATATTAGCTTAATATTTCCCAATTACACTTTAATCTGGTCCTGGACTTACTCAGGATATGCAGTCCTTAGGCTATGTGTCTGGCACTTCTGAAGTGGATGACATTTGAGGTCCCTTCGGAATTCAGATCTATGAACTATGAAAAAAGATATAGCCCTGGGTATCCAAGTGTTTACTTGCAGAAGTAAGTAATCAGGAGTAAAGACTCCTTACTTACTCTAGGATGGGAGTAAGACATGTACACTGATATTTATAATGCAAATTGAAAATAAGTGCAACAGAAAAAGCTAGACAATGTGCCAGAAGAAATTCTAGGAGAGGGAAATTATTATACTCAACTTCATGTGTGAGAGAGGGTGAGACAGAGAGAGACAGACAGAGACAGAGAGAGAGAGAGACAGAAACAGAGAGAGACAGAGAAAGACAGAGACAGAAAGAAAAGAGACAGAGACAGACAGAGAGACACAGACTCAAGGAAGGACTTTGTAGAGAAGGTAGAACCTCAGTTAGGTGAGAGTAAACTACAGTCCCTGGAAGGCCAGACCCTCTGGCATCTGGAAATTTACTACTTGTGCAAAAGCCCCTGTACTGTACACCCAAGAGCTTTCCTGTAGGTTTAAGGGAATTTAGCTTTAGTCCAGCACTCTGGAAAGTAAAATTCCATTTCAAAGCCTCTTCTTCCTCTTAGTTTGGGCCTGGCTCCCATCTATGGGGCAATTAGGTAGCATAGTGCATAGAGTACTGAACCTGGAGTCAGCTTCTGAGTTCAAATCCAGTCTCAGACACTTAGTAGCTGTGTGACCCTGGGCAAATCACTTTACCCTGCTTGACTCCATTTCCTCATCTGTAAAATGAGCTGTAGAAAGAAATGGCAACACTACTCCAGTGTCTTTGCCAAGAAAACCCCAGATAGGGTTATAAAGAGTAGGATGTGAGTGAATAACAACACTCCCATCTATTGTGGTCATTTTCTCTTCTCTATACTGTACCTAAACTCCACCTGATGGAGTTCATGCTTTGCACTTCCTAAGGTCAGGGCAGACATGTCTTTGCGGGTGCCACAACACATATATGGAAAGTTACAGAGATATAACTGCTAGAAAGGGGCCAGGATTTTATAGCTGCTGTGAGTCTACTAGAGGAATGCATTTAAGAAAGTCAGCCCCTGGACCATCTATACATCTCATCATCCACATCTATAAATGAGAAAGACAGTTTATTACTCTGAATAGCCCAGATGTGATGTGTAATGTTCATGACAGAAAAAAGATCAAACATTCCAGGAAAAATGAACAGGAAAGTTGAGTTTTCTGCACCCCCAACCATATGGAAAATGAGTTAACTTTACCCTAGTTGCATTACAGACCAGTGACGGTGAGACTGTGGTTGCCAATATGAAAAGCCAGAACCTTGGTCTGGGCCCAATAAGGTCACTGATTAATCACAAGCTTTCAAAAAGAGGTTTTTTTAGATGGATACAATTCTGGGATGGATGCTGGCCCAAAGCATTGATAGAATAGTCAGCTGCTTGAGTAAGTAGGAATGAGTGAAACATTTATTAAGCTCTTACTGTGTGCAAAGCATGGTGCTAATGGTTGGCAATGCAAATGTAAACGTAAAATAAACTTTGCTCACAGAAAGTGCATGTTCCAGTGGCAGAGGCCATACATATGGAAAGGTTCAACTGCAAGTCAGATAGAAAGGCCCCATGATCCTTAGGGTACGAGGGCAAAGCACATGACTTTTCTCTAATGCCATTTCCACTGGCAAAATTCTGTCAGTTTCTGATGCTGAACCATTTTACTGTGCCAAGAACTATGGCAGTAGGAAGATTCTTTTCTGGGTCTTCAGTAGCTTTGGCCATAATGCCCAGAGAAGCAATTGTCAGGGCGCATCTCCATTGGAGTTGGACCAGGAAGCAGGGCTGGAATGAATGTATTGCTATTTCTGAGGCTCTTGGGTTCAAGGTGCTGAGTTGTCTCCATCAGGGTCAAGATGGTGGTCAATGTGGTGGTGGTGTTTTCACAGTGTGATCTGAGAGACATCAAAATGTTCACCTGACAAACATATCCTTCTAGATGACAATAGTACCTGAAATTCTCATTAGAGATGCCTTATGACATTGTATATTCCTATACAATCAGATAATCATAGAATGTTGGAGTTGGAAGAGAACTTAGTAACATCTAATACAACCAATCAATAACTTCTACAGTATTCCTGATATTCTTTTTGATTACTTTTAGCAACGGGAATCTCAGTACTGTACAAAGCAAGATACTCCTTTCAGGTTCTGCTCCAGTTGGCCTCTCTATAGCTTCTACCTCTTTGTCTGGGCTCAGCCTTCTGGAGCTACCCAAGGTAAATTTATTCCCACTGCAAATATTTGAATCATCTGATCACAGAATCATCAATCAATCAACCAGCATTTATTAAAATGTGTATTATAGCCCAGGCTCTGTGCTAAATGCTAAGGTTATGATCTTAGATTTAGAGCTAGAAGGGACCATTCAGACCACTGAAATTCAATTAAATTAATTAAGATTAAATTAATCTCCTTTTAAATTTCTAACAGATGAGGAAATTGAGTCCAAGAGAGTTGAAATTACTTGCCCCAAAATCATATGATGTAATAAATGAAAGAGGCAAGATTTGAAAAACTATCATGTTACCTACCACCCATCAAATCTTCTCTTCTCCAAATGAAAATATTCCCTTTTTTCTTAAAAAATTTCTCATAGGATGTGACTCCTAGATACCTCACCATTCTGGTGGGGAATCTGCCTTAGGACAACGAAGATGATATCTAGAACTGGATAAAATACCTTAGATATGTTCCGGCCAATGAAAAGTGCTGTGGGGCTATTTGTACCCCTTGATCTAGTCATTGTCTTTTTCATGCAAATTAGATTTACATTCCAGAGGCAGTATAGAAACAGGGGAACTGTGTTAGGCTTCGACTCATACAGACATGGGGTAAAATCCTACCCCTGACCTTTCCTAGAGGTATGACCATGGCCAATCTCTTCATTTCTATGTGCTTCAGGTAGAAGTTCATAAAGGTCCTAAGACTGATGTTCTTTTCAAGTGTTGGTGGAGGTAATTTCTTTTTTTTGTTTCCCAGTGAAATCTCAGATTCTCAGTAAGTTTATGTTTGCTTTTCTGGAAGCCACATCACATTGTTGACTCATAAGGGAAAATCAACTAAAGTTATTAGGTCTTTTTAAAAATTAAATTCAGTTTATTTTTTATCTTGAACTTAACAAATGTCAAATAAAACAAGCATTTCCAAATATAAAGTAGAACAGAAGAAGAGGATTTTAAATGAAACCACTACTCTATTACCTACAACTTCCTTTTCCTTTTAAAAATAAGATAAATTCAGCATGAAACTTTCAAAGCTGTCCAGCTTGCTTGTGTTTCCTTCTGACCTTTCTTCTGTTGTCTTTTATGCATTAAAAAAAAGGTTTCAGTGACTCTCTTTTCTTTTTCGTCTTTTTTTACAGTCCTAATGTGTCACCAGGACCTGGCCCAATGTCCTTAGTAGGTGCTTAATAAATGTTTGCTGAATGCTTGCTTTCTTTGATCAGAACCCATTTAAAAAGCTGTATTCTCTTGCTATCTCCTCTGCTATCCTGGGCTTTCATTTCCTTTTAATCATTCTCATTCCACTCTTTCCAGTTTTAAGATGAAAACTCATAATTAAGAAGACAAAAATAAATATTAGGTGTTGAATAGTTCTACTTTCTTTCTGCCATTTGTTATTGCTAAATTATCTGCTCCATTTCAGGTCCCTTCTCTATTTTTCTCATCTGAAGCATAACTACAAAAACCCTTCCTCTCTTCTTGTAAGTTCATACAATTCTTGGTATTGTAAGTGGGGGGAGAAAACACAAAGCAGGAGTCAAGAGAATTCACTTCTACTGTCTAAACTTAGAGGAGCTGGGTTCGAATCCTATCTTTGCAATTTACTACTTCTGTGATCCTGGACTAGACCCTTAGCCTTTCTATGACTCAGTTTCTTCAACTGTAAAGTGAGACAGATGGACTCCATGGCCTCTGATGTCCTCTCATGCTTTCCCTTTTGGTTTTATGTGTCCCACTTTCCACCTGTTGTCCATGATGCTTTAAAATTCAAGCTCACTATGCCCAATGTTTCCTTGCTAATACAAACCTTAAGATAATCTTGTCTCATCCTTCCACCCTGGTTATTGATTTGACTCAGAGCATACTTTCTCCATTTCCTAAGAGATAAAATTGTCCACAGTAATCTTCAGATGCTTGGCTTCTTACAAAATCAGACCTAGCTCTCATCCTACATATATGGATTTTTAAAAGTTGTTATCATTCTTGCATTTATGCCAATTTCATGATATGTTATTAGGAAAATATTACCCATCTCCTCCATGTGGCTGGCTTTCTCCCACAGCAACATGACTTCTTTCCTTCTCTCTTTTAATCATTATTATCTACATTTTTTCTACCATGCTTCCTGACCAAAGCTTTATAGATTTCCAGACAAGTATGCCCCCCCTTTCACATCTGTCACATCTTATAATCACAGGACTTTAGAGCTGCAAAGATCTTAAAGAGTATTTAATCAAACCCCCTCATTTTCCATAAGAGGAAATTGAGTTTTCTACATTGTAGTTAATCCACAAAATTGCAGAATTTCCATTTTTTTTCCTTGACATCTTCCTTCACCTTGCCTTCTTAAACCCTTGCTTGGCACAGTTTATTCCATTTACTTGTGGTCCTTCATGCCATTCAGTAGCAGATGGAAGACAAGACCTTTGCTGAAACACCCAATTATATCAAGAGAAGGTACAGGTAAGGAAAGCAGCCAACATGCAGCCAGAAGGCTACTTTGCTTAGGCTGATAGATTTGCATCAGGATAATGAGTGTCTAAGACCAAGCCTTAAGCCCATTTCAGTCTGGAGCTCATAGATTGGACAACAGGTCCCTGCTCACCTAGGACAGAGTGAATGTAAATACTAAATAATAAATGTTTCTCTTTCTCCCAGGAACCCTGAGGGACTTCCCTCCCAGTTTCATAATTTTGTTATTTTTCTTTCTCTTTTGAAAGGGGCCATCCCAGGAATAACTGCTTAAAGAGGCCTATTTATTGAATGGATATATCTCACTCAAAGTGAGAATCTGATAAGGCCTTAGCCTAAAATGGTCATGGTCATACGTTGTATCATGGGCAATGCAATTCCAGTCATCTTGATGAATATCAGACCACTAGATCCAGATGTCTCTGGAGGAGAAAGTGAGGCTGGTGACCTTGGACAACCCTACCTCACTCAAATCAAAGTCAAATGCAAGTCATGTCATCATCCTGATGTCATGGTCCTCTTCAAGAATGAAGGACAAATACGAGTGATGTACTACACTCCCAAGAAGGACTAGAAAAAGAAGGGATTATCACAGGTGCTGGAGGGAGAAGGGATCAGCTTTATAGCATTGGTTGAGTCAGCCCTTTAGAGTGGGGCTCCATTATTCAGCTTGAAGTGTTACGTTTTCCCAGAACATCAAAGATGTCCTATGTTTGGATATAAAAATAAGATACATTCCAAATCAAAAGAAAAACTAATTTCGGATTATTCCTCCTTTGGGAAGTGGAGTGGGGATGGCAGGGGGTAAGGGCTCCATTTCCTGTACAATACTAGTCCTTTGTTGGCACAGATGACTGGGAATTGACTCTGTTCAGCTGTTGACCTCCTCCCTCCAGACCCATCAGTCTCCACCTTTTATATTTGACTGCCCCTCCCACAATCCCTCCAGCTAGCCAGCTTTTACTCATCTTTCTTCACATTGTGACTTTTTTTTTTTCATTTTGAGGCAGCATGGTATCATGGGACCAGCAGTACACTTGGATGTGAAAGACTGGTTTGAGTTTCTACTCTGAACCCTCTGACCTGTGTAACGGTGGGTGATTCACTTCACTGCTCTGTGGCTCAGTTTCCTCAGTGAGACGATATACACACTACCTTATAGAGTTACTGTTTAGGGAGGAGCAACACCTCTGGTGTGAGGGCTTGCTGAGACCTTTTCAGGACAGCCCATTCACTTTTGGTATCCACCTTTTACCCAGCTCTCACCTGTGTCTCCAAGAAGCTGTAGCATGTATAGCAGCCACAGCCTGATAAAACCATCTCTGCAGTCAGGCTAAATCAGGCTGAGGGAACCCATCAGTAAATTAAGGGAGTATCTACCCCAAGCATGTGAAAACTTCCCCTACTGGAATGAGCAGATGAGAACACTGTGTCCCAATGGCCATGAAAGTGGCTAAAGCAGGTGATGCAGAGTGCTCAGAGATGCTCAAACACTGAAGGTGCCAAGGTCATTCATTGCATCCTAGGCCACCCCAGTCATCCTGACTTTTATCTTGCCACTGGATTTCAGTGACTCTGGAAGAGAAAGTGAGACTGACAACTCTGTACAACTACCTCACTTAAATCCAATTCAGTAGCAAGTCAAGACATCACCCCATGATGTCACTGGTCCTCTTCAAAATGAAGGATGAATTACAAGTATGTAATTTGATAATATGTAATATTATCACTAGATATATAGCTACCACTAGATTATACAAGGTACTATTAATATGTAATATTTATGTTACTATGAATATTACTATTTCCTATCACAGTTCTCTGACTTCCTTCCACTACGCAAGGGGTACAGCTGCCCATGACTGACATTCAGTGCGCACTACATATGTCTTAAGACATAAGACACCTCGATGATTTCAAGCTGCTCACTATGGCAAAAAGTCCATCTTTTCAAAACGCCCATAGTACCCCCAAATGCTAGATGGCTGCAAATCACAGAACACCATGACCTTAGAAGAATCCAAGTTGTAACTGATCCAAAGACAATGTAAAGATTCATGGTGGATGTGAGCAGGTTTTAGTTAATTATTGATAGTTGCTTGCTAGGTGCTAAGTAAAAGGTATATGTTATAATAATAGCTGACTCTGATATAGTGCTTTCTAAACATTATGTCATTTGAGCTACATAGCCTCCCTTCTCTCTCCAGAATCCTTTACTTTCTCCTTACCTGCCACATTCCCACCTAGGAAACCTCCACCTTGTGGTCCTCTTTTTCTCTTTTGGTATTCCCTCCCCAACACCACCATATTGAAAGGGTCCTACCCATGCTTCTTCTCACTCTCACATGGTCTCTCTTTGGAAGCCTCCTCACCTGCAGTGCAGCCCCTTCCTTCATGGATAGCCTTCCCCCTCCCTTCCTAGCACCCCCATATGTATTGTCCTCCATTAGAATGTAAGGTCCTTATGGTCAAGGATGGTCTTGCTTGCTTGTGCTTGTATCCCCAGTGCCTGGAACAAAGTAAGAGCTTAATAAGTCCTCTATCTCTTTAAAGATAGAGAAACAGACACTGGATCTGAATCCAGATCTCTCCTGACTTCTCTACCTCAGAGTTACTTGCTGTACATTATTGGAAAAGAAAATAGTGTGCTAGACATGGCCTGAAAGTGAGCTCCCCAGACAGCCAAGGTGCTGAACTGAATCTGTGAACTATTAAAAGGGGATTGGATTGATCTTCTAGAAGGAAATGAAAACCTTGAATCATGCTGGTAGAATGAATAGTCATGATGAGATCACAAGTCTATAGAAGTACTAGTGTATACCTATCCTTGCATAAAGATGGCTGGGTTTGCCGGGGTTTGGATCAGTAGGATTGTCTTCTCCTTCCCTTTGGTCTCACCTTTACCTTGTGTGAGTGGAGCCACTCTTTCTCAATTGCTCCCTTTAGGCAACTCTCTAGTTCCAGCCTGTCTTCTCCCATGGGATGGTGGGGGTTTCCTTTAACCAATTGAAAGATGTGGGATAATAGAAAGGGGATATGTCTGAGGCCCTACGCCAACCAACCTTCTAGCCACCTATTAATAATATAATAATAATAGCCACCATTATTAATTATTAGTTCATTCTTATTTGGGGAATCAATAAATAGTCCAGATTTAAGCTCTTGGTTTAGGGAGCTTAATGATAGATTTTCAACAAAAATTTCTTTAGTTTATTTGAGCTCCCTGCTAGATACCCCAGAGATTAGTACTCTCTCTTCTTTTTCTCTCTCTACCTCTTCCTGTCACTTTCTTCCTTCTCTGTCTCTGTCTAAATAGACAGAGATAGACATCTCTGTTCCTGTTCCTGTCTCTCTCTGTGTCTCTTTCTCTCTCTCTGTCTCTTTATCTGTTTGTCTCTGTCTCTTTCTCTGTGTGTCTCTCTCTGTCTCTGTCTTTCTCCCTCTCCTTCATACACACACACATTTGAGCAAATGAAATTCATATACACAGAAGAGGGAAAGGTCACCATCTTAGTTCTCAGTAAACACAGAGCCATAGTTTCTCCTGCATTGACCCCAGTGTCATCAGCATATTTTGACTCCCCCTCTCATATCCATCCCCACCTCCCATTCAAGATAGTAGCAGCAGCAGGAGCAGCAGCTGGTCCTCTGCAGTTCCACCCACCCCCCTTCTTTGTTCCACAGTATTCACCCCCTCCACCTCATTAAGCACAGAGGCTGGGGGTTGGGAAGGGCTGGAGGCAGACTCCCTAGCCTCTACCTGCCCCAGCTTCCTCTGGTTAGGATTGCTTTCCGTTTTTATTGCCTGACTTGCAGTGTCCTCACTCCGGTGGCAGGCTTGCCTTCCTCTCCCTGACATCCCGTCATAGCATCTTCTGCCCTTCCCCTCTGTCTTGGGTAGGGGAGAGACTGAGCTTCCATTCCCAATAGTTCTCCAAGCATATAAATACCCATTATGCTCATCCTAATTCTGGGCCGGCTTCCTTGAGGTCAAGATGCTATTTATGTGACAGAACACATGCACATATACACATACCAATCAGCCCTTTAACTGTATGTTTGGCCAAAATATTTCTGTGTTCTTGTCTCCTTCCTCCACTCCATTACCTAGGTTTGAAACAGATATTTTTGTTTGCTCCAACTCCACAGCACTTGAAAAGTGAATGCAGCAGTACTCTAACTTATGCCTGACTCCCTGGAACTTCCAGGGTTACTACCACCAACCTCCATTCCTTGTAACCAGCCTATTAATCTCTTTCTTTGGAACAAGGTAATCCTTCTAGCCTGGTTTCCATTACAGCACAAATAAGTAACCTGGGAGAGATCACTTAGGCATTAAGTCACTAACACACATAATTTCCTTGATCACATGGCTGTCACTAAGCAAAAATACATGAAGTAAGATTAGAGGACCAGTCCCAGAGAAAGGTGAGCCTAGAGCAGAGATCCTTAACCTGGGGAGCAAGAACATGTTTGTTTTTTAAAATCTTGATAACTATATTTCAGTATAATTTATTTCCTCTGTAATCCTACAATCACATTTAAAAGTATTATTCTAAGAAGAGGTCAGTAGGGTTCACCAGACTCTTCAAAGGGTCCATGATACAAAAAAAGAGCTGCTGAACTAGACCATGGGTTGTTTTAGGTGAGGACAAATCTTACTCCAGAGCTGGCCTAGAGCCAGCCCTGACTCACTCTATTCTGTGGTTACTTTGAGCCCCAGATAGGATTGAAAAGGTTTCTGCATGTCACTGTAGGAGCAATGAATAGAAAAGAAAAACAATCTAGCCCCCAAGCCCCAAGATACTTGCAAAGTATAAGTGATCAAAATTTATATTCCTTTGGACAGAGCACCCATGTGTCAGGGTATGACTCCTCACATGGACAGAGGAAGAGGAGGAGGAGGAGGAAGAAAGAGTAGCATTGCCCAACTGTAGCTGGCCAAGGAGCAGCTACTATTACTCATGATTGTTGTTCATCTTTTGTCCTTGAAGAGGACCAGTGACATCAGGAGGGTCATATCTTGAAGTGGATTTAAGTGAGACAGACCTGGGCAAAACTATCAGCCTCATTCTCTCCTCCAGAGTTATCAGAGTCCAGTGGAAGGACATAGGTACTGTAAGGGCAATGAATTGGGGGAGATTAGTCCCCAACCTTCTAGGTTGTCACTCATGAAGTCAGGCAGTCAACAGGTAAGAGGTAGGAGAGTTATATCCTAGAGATTAGTTGGTTTAGATAGAGACTATCTGGCGGAGTAACAGTAGTATTGCCATATCGTTCTGTCAACAGCCTTGGTCCTTGGTCTTTTGGACTAAGATATCTCTCACAGGTCAATTGTATATAAAAATAAAGTTAAAGAGAATCTCTTAGCTAAACAAATTATGGTACAAGAATGGAAAGAAATGTTACAGTGTCATAAAAAACAAAGGAATATGAAGAATTCAAAGAAGCGTGGGAAGACCTATGATGCAGAATGAAGCAAGCAGAACCAGGAAAGCAATATTCATGATGGCTACAACAATAAAAATAAAACTGAATGCTTTGTAATTACAGTGGTCAAGATTGGCTCTGAAGAAGAGTTGAGGAAATGTGCCTCCTTCCTTCTCTTGCAGAAGTGGATGAAGGATGTTGCAGATGCTAACAGAGTTGAGTGATATGTTGGTTAATTTTGCTGAACTACTCTTCTTTTTCTCATTCTTTTAAAATTCTTTGTTAGAAAGAATGACATTGATCAAGAGAAGGAAGAATAAATAAAAATGAGTTAAAAGAAAGATTTCAATAAAATTTGAAAATTCATTTTATAAAAATGAATCTCTTAGTGATCTTGTTTAGATTTCAGAACCAATTTGAACGGTTTTGATTGCTGACAGATTCAGTCTGTAATTCTACATTATACTATTTCTGAATTTACCAATTGTCTTTCCTGAAAAGTCATCACTCTGTCCCATTCTCCCCTCTTTAAAAGATGAAAATTAAAGTGTATAACCAGATAATATCTGCTAAGTACTTTGCCAATCAAAAACTCTGACTCCAGTGAATAGCTAAAATTATTTCCCACTTAGAAACACACTTGGAATGGTTAGGTGCTTGACCCCAATCTGAGTGACATCCCAGTTCAAAACCAGACTTGTGGTTTGGGGTTTTTTTGTGCTCTGTTTTCCTTTCCCACTCTGTACATGGCTCATGTGTGACTCCCTGGGCTTTACTGGGTTTCTACAGTTAGGCTTGGGAGGACAAAAATTTGCCTTTGCTATTCCTGCCCCTTAGAGCAGTCAAAGATGAAAGAGATAAATGAGGGTTCCGTATTGCCCCAGCTTCCTGCTCCTGCCGTGAATCACAGCCTGAGTTCAATAAGGTAGGTTTGGGGGAGGAAGGAAAACAACAATATGAGGAAATTCACATGGTAACATCTGGATTCATGTCAAAGGTTGTTAACAGGAAGAGCAAAAACAATGATCATACTCATGAAGTTTGAGGAGTAGTAGGCACCGAGAACAAAGGCTGCCAATCAATACTGATTTTGTTCAGTTGCTGTGGATTTTAAAGACACTCAAAGGATCAAAAGATTTTGAGAAGACACTAGAGGACTGCGTGTGAGTCAGAGCATCAGTTCAGCCCTCTTTTCTCTTCTTGTTAGAGGAGTGGGCCATTTTTAGAGCACGTCAGGAGTTCTCACACATGGAGTCACAGTAGCTTTGAGAAGGAAAGGGACTTAAAATCATCTAATATAGCCCCCTCATGGTATAAGAAACTGAGTCCCAGAGAGATTTAAATGACTCACCCAAAGTCACACAAATGGCCAGGGAGAGAAAGAGCTAAAACTCAAGAATCCCAGTTCTTTACACTACAACAAACTACTTTCAGATGGAAAGACTACTGGGTCATGTCATTCCCTCAGCATGATTCAACCCACACATGGCTCTCAAGGTTGACACTGTGTGGTCAGGCTGGGCAACCATTGTGAGAATAAGCACCGAGACAGGTGAAGGGTGCCAAGACTCCTCATGTGTGCTAAAAATAGATCACTCCCACAAATCATTGCCTGTATTTGAGGTTAACATATTGCTGTTTAATTACCATATACAATTTGTATGTCTTTTCTGGTCCACATCAAGGTTTTCTCTTTTAGATTATAAGGTTTTAGAGCCATTACTTTCTGGTGGTCCATAACTATGTTTAATTCTTTTGACTTTCTGAAACTATTTAAGTTCTCCAGGCCCTACTTAGCATTTGTTGGAGTTCTGTGTGTTCTCTTAGCACCTAATCAATTCTACTATATCTATTTTTTTTAACATTCTGTCACAACCATAATTCCTTTCCTGTTTAACTTTCTGTTAGATTTGTCTACATATAAGAGAAACACTAAAACTACTGCTTTAGTCATCAAGTCTTTTTGTAATTCAGTTAGCTTTCCTTTTAAATAAAGCATCTCAAAGTCATAGTGCAATTTGAGCTTTGTTAACTATTAACAGCTTAAATCAGGGGTATTATTCTAAGATATATGAACTTGTTTTTTGTTTTTATATATTTTGATAACTTTATTCTAATGTAATCAATTATTATTTATTTATAATCCTTTGTATTTTACTTTATGCATTTAAAAACATCATTCTAAGCAGGGGATCATAGGTTCACCAGTCTGCCCAAGGAGTCCATGATATAAAAAAGATTAAGATCCCCATTTAGATGCTAAGCTATTTGATGCATATATTTAATACTGACATTTAGTAAGGTACCTTTTGGTTTGGTGTAATTTCTCTGATTTTGTCTCAACAATATTTATATTTATTGACACTTATTGATATTTTATTTGACATTGATATTTGATATATTATTGATAATATGTATTATGGATATTTATTGATATTTGTCTAAAATTATTATAATGTAATTTTATATTATATTTATGTTATAATTTATAATATTTATATATAATATAAATTTATAATTTCTAATATAAATAATATGTAATTCAGATAAAGTATGAAAAATTCTATTCTAGCTCATCATTTAAACTCTTTATGAACCTTTGTATTTAACCATGTTTCTTCTACATAGAAAACATTTGTATTGTACTTTCTAATGCATTCTGCTACCCTCTTTGCTTTTATGGGTGAGTTCAGTCTCCTAAAATTCAATTTTATAGCTACTGAGAGTTTTCCCCCAACAAAAGCCTCTTAAATTCTCTTTTTGAAAAATTGATAAGGAAGTACCCATGCCTTGCTTAGATTCAAACAAGCTAATCCCAGCCTCCTCTCTCCACTGTAAATATCCTGCCCTCCCCATCCCTTTCAAACCATATCCAAATCACAAGATCTTACCCCTCACACATTTTTATTTTATTTTTTGTAAGCAGCCTTTGTTAACTGTGATTTGTTTTGCAATCTCTTCCCTGACTCCATCCTTAGACTTAAACACCCTTGTCCTCCCCCTAGATCAGTACAGTCTCCTTTACCTATTTCTGCTTTTACTGCTATAACTTTTTTTCACATTTCAGTTGTTCCAACCAGAATGTCTTCTCCCCTTTTTAAAAATGACCTCCATCTATTGAACTCTAATTTCCAAACATATTTAGTTTCTCCATCTCTGTCTCTCTCTGTCTCTCTCTCTCTCCTATACCTCATCTAGAGTATCTGTTTGAATATGTGAGTTTATGGTTTGCCTCCCTTTGTCCCCTCAATGACATATAGAAAAGATGAGACTCCTAAGGGACAATCATGTTGTTTTCCCCTTCTGGTATCTAAGCACTGGGCTACACCTAAGTCATTTCTGGTTTTCTTCACTTTTTTGTCCCATGTATTTGTATTTCAAATATTTTGTTCAACTTTAGTTTTCTCAAAAGAAATTCCTAGAGGCATTAATTCTCTAGGATTTCCATTCATTTGGGTTTTTTTTATATTTTCTTTTTGATCATGAACTTAATCATCAAGAAACATAAATATTCAATTACAAAAAGATGAACTAAAAAGAGGGCTGTGAATGAAACCATAAACTGGTTGATGGTTTGTTTTTAAAGCATATATTAAATTTTAAAAGTCAAAAACAAAATTGTTCCATTTGTTCCTATGTCCTCTTCTCAATTCTGATATTTTTTTCTGTTTTATTGATGCTTTTTTTTTGCCTTCTTACATTTCTGTCACTTTCCACTAACTCTTCTACTTCCATATAACTCTCCCTCAATATATAAGTAAAGTCAAGAAAAACAAATCAATACATTAGCCATGTCTGAAACTATGTTTCCTTCCACATCTCTAGACTATCTGACAAGGGGTGGAAGGCTTCCTTCCCATCAGTCTTGTGAAGTCTTCACAATTGGTCACTGAACTGGTAATTATAACTCTTCAGTGCATTGGTTAATCTTCCAAAGTTGTTTGCTTTTGTGTATTATTATCATCATGTAAATTGTTTTTCTGTTTCTGTTTACTTCACTCCATTTAAGTTTGCTTAAGTCTTTCTGAGTTTCTCTGTACTTTTTATATTTATTATTTCGTACCGTACAATGCTATCCCATTTATTCATATAAATGTTGGTTTAGCTACTCTTCAATTGACAGGCACCCACATTGATTTCAGATCTTTGGTACTACAAAGAGTTTATATTGCCAAGTTTCACTTTCAAAATCAATTATTTTGATTTGTGGTGATCTATGTCTTTCTTCTAATTTCGCTACTTAAAAAAAAATTGCTCTAATATTTTTTGTTGCATCTCTGAATTTTTATGTTTCATGTCTTCCACTCACTTTTTCATTGTTGTACTACTTCATTAAAAATGTCCAGATTCCATTCTAAACTCTTTTGAATTTTATTGAAAAGCTCTGATTTGGATATTTATCTCTTCCTTTTTTTTCTTTTGTTGGATTTTTCAGCCAACAAGAACTAGGAGTTCTTATAGTTGATCCATGTCATTTCTTGAGCTCCAGTTGTAGTTACTGTGGAGTTATTCTATCCTTCTTGATATTTTTTCTGTGGTCTTCTACCCCATAATAGTTTTTTTTTCATTTTGTGATGCCTAATTTATTCAATTTCTCTGGTGTTTTGTCTGTGCAGTTTTCTTATAAGGTTACTTTCATTTTTCTTTTCTTGTTATTGTTTGACCTTACTCAATGCAGTTCTTGACATTTTGAGGTGATAAAAAATGATTTGGATTTTTGCCCACTCTGCTTCTCTCTAATGAAAATGAGAAATGACAGAATGATGAAGGAAGACAAGGTGGAATAAAAGAATGAATGTTGGACAGAGTCAAATTCAGTTAGCTGGGCAACATTGAGGAAAGTACTCATTCCCTCTATGTCTCAATTTCCTCATCTGTAGAATGTGAATGATAATTTCTTCATTGAGTTGTTGGGAGGATCAAATTAGGTCCTTGTCATCATTGATGATTTATAAACACTTCTGTGGATAATGTGCCAGAACTGAGCATACACTGATATATAGGACCACAAAATGTCACACAAATGCAAATTGTTATCAATTATTATTATTCTCCACTTTTATCTGATACAGTCCTAGCTGGAGGGTAGAATACCTGAGAAGAGTGGTCTAGAGAAAAGGTACAGCATATCACCCCCTTGGACCCTGGAAAGAACAGAGAGAGAGAGAAAGAGAGAGAGAGAGAGAGAGAGAGAGAGAGAGAGAGAGAGAGAGAGAGAGGAACCAAACGTTATTCATTACCTGCTGGATAACTTTTTATAAGGGTTTTGTGCTAGAGCCATATGTTGGATAACAAATGTAATAAAAGTGGGAAATGGTGGTTTAATGTAACTATGCAGGATGATGATGTAATCCATGTAGTAAACAAAAGTAGCTATTGAGTTATAAATAATATTTTTATAGTGATCTTGAACAGATCTGATGCCAGATGTACAGTACATGTGCATGCATGCACATACACATACACATTCACACACTTTATAGAAATTCCTTTTCTTTGAAGATAGAATAAAATAATGCAAATGTGCACTTCTCCCATGGACTGTATTTTGTGATTTCTATTTGACTTATTTAAGTATTTGTGAACCAAATTTAGGTTATGTTTAACTTGGTCCAGATTGATTATTTTGTGCTTACATCACAAAATCCCCAAACTAGAACATTAAAATCAAAATCTCAGAGTTGGAAAGGACCTCAGAAGTCTGGTATCTTAAGTATGAGCACTATCAGTCTATCAAGCCATCAAGCTTTTATTAAATGCTTGCTATTTACCAGGTACCCTTCTAAGCACTAAAGACAGCATTAAAGCAATCCCTGACACTGAGGAGCTCACATTCTAAGGGTATCCTCAGCAAGGAATCTTCTAGTCTCTCACTGAAGATTTCTAGTAATGGGGAGTTTAGGCTCTATTAATGCAGCCCCATCCTACTTTGGAACAGCCTGAATTTTTAGTCAGTCCTTTCTTATGTTGCCCTGAAATCTCTCTCCCTAGAACTTCCAAGGCCAACCAGTTTTTGTAAATCTGGTAGAAAGACAATGGGAAGAGAACTCCCTCATCTTCCCTCTCTGACAATGGGACTTTAAACATAACCCTAACATCCATATTTATGTTACTTTTCCCTCTCATACATGGTAGCCTCTCAAATATTTGAAGACATGTTACATGTTTACTATAATTCCCTGCTTGTAAGTATCTATGCTTTCATTAGACCTAACATTTTGTCACTATGGGAAACTCTCCATTTTTGTAATTTATTGGTAATTTGAAGTCTTAGAGAATTGCCAGAGGGTGCCAAGAGATGAGGTGACGTGGTTACAAAGGCAGGACGTATGAAAGGTACCATTAGAACCTAGGCCTTCTGATTCCAGGGCCTACCTCTATCTATTTCACAATGCGGCATCTTTCAAATACATCTGTCCCCAAAGCTGACTTTTTCTTTTGTCAGCCTGGATTGCGCGGTCTCAGACATTTGTCTTCTAACAGCTCCTTTAGTGTCTAACTATCATTGTCTCCATATCTGTGATTTTCTTAATCTGAAATACTCAGTTTTTTGTACTATAATGTTTCTAAAGGGTCGTAACATAACATAAGCAGAAAGTGTCTCTCCCATGCTTTGAGAGATGCTGCACCATATTACACTTCTTCTTAAATACTATTGATGCTATCAACAAATTGATCCCTTGTTCACACAAATACTACAGGTTAGAAATCATTGTAACTTATGAGTAGAGTGATAACTAAGAATTTTTGTTCCAGGAATAAAAAAAATTTTTTGTGGTGGTGGTAGGAAATAGGAGGTGGAGATGGTGCAACAAATCATCTATCCAAGGTGCTGTTTGTTGGGGGCAAACTATCCTCAGAGAGTCTGGCCTATGCATCTGTGGCATGGCCAAGAGTCCACAGTCTCACCAGCTGTTAGGAACAGGCATATGGGAGTCATGGTGAAAAGAGACAAACCCTAAGAGACTTGTCCATAGATAAAGGATCTAGGAGATGGTAACCCCAAGGCAAGGTGAGGGAGTAGGACATTTGTACAGCATGGCACAAAATTAACAGGGCACCTCAAGATTTAGGATGGCAGGATAAATAACTGCCATGGGGAGGAAGTAACCATTCCCCATCAGTACCCTAGAATAAAGTTCCAGTTGCCCTATCATAGTCATGACTTTATATTAATTGCAGAATTAGGAAAAGGGGAAGATAGTATTGTGGCTTTGGGGTTTTTTTTCCCCACATGATTCTTAGAAATGAATGCTAAATGGTGCTTTTGAAAGTTTGTGTTCCAGAATCTTTATGGACAGAGGTCCTTCAGGCTGGTATCACATAGTGACTATGTTGGGCCTGTTGTGAAAATTACTTTCAGAGCATAATTCTATTGAGTTGGCTGTGCCAAAAGAATTTTAAAGAGTTTGATGGTAAATATGGGTTGACTTCCCAAAAGTAGTAACCTCTGGGACCAAATACAAAATTCTTTGATTATTTTTCAGAGTCCTTCATAGCCAGTTCTCTTCCTATCTTTCCAGTTTTGTTATACCTTACTGCCTCCCAATGACTTTCTCCTCTGCCTAGAATTCTCTCCCTCCTCATCCCTACCTCTTGGTATCCCTGGTTTCCTTCAAGTCTCAGATAAAATTCCACTTTCTGCAAAAAATTCTTTCCTGGTCCTCCTGGATCACAGTTTCTTCCCTCTGAGATTACTCCCAATTTACCCTAGATGTACATATCTTTTCATACAAAATTGTATATGCCTTACCTATTAGCCTGTAAGCTCCTTTAGGGCAGGGACTGGGATTTCGCCTTTCTTTGTATCTCCAGCACTTAGCCCAGTGCCTAGAACATAGTAGAAACTTAATAAATGCTTGCCAAAATTTGACTCATTCAGCAGATAGATAGTAGGCATTTAATAACTGATAGCTAGATCAATGGTGGCATCTTCCCAGGACCCCACAGATCATATCATGTAGTGGTGTGTTCCACTTATGCTCTAGCATACAAATAAAAAGAGAACTACCTTACAAGTGTTAATTGTCTTGGTCTCTTCCTCTCTGTTCCAAATTAAGATAATGAGAATTTTTCCTGTCTACAAAGAGATATAATGAAATCCTCATAGTTAGTATCTTGGTGAGAATGATTTTGGCTTTTACCCTCTAGAGAAGAAATTGGTCAGATGTGCGTAGTCTTTGCCAGCTTTTCCATCAGAATACAGGCTACCTCTTTAGCACCCTCACTTGGGAGCCCCCAGGAACACTAATTTATCTTGTTCTGTGGGTTGTAATCTAGTGTATTTAGCTGAGATGAAACGAAATGTTGCCACTTCATAGAATGCCATACATTCAGGTTGCAGCCAGAACTTGCTCAATAAATCTCCTTGCATATGATATTTCCAAAAAGCCCCAGAAACTCCAAGGAAGACACTGTTTGAAGACTTCTATTGTTATACCTAGAAGCAGGGCACAGATTGGTGGATTTGGAGTGGGAAGATTTGTGTCTGAATCCTGGCAGCGACACCCATTAACTATGTGATGGTGGGCCAGTCATTAATTTCTCTGGACCTTGATTTCTTCATCTATAAAATGGAAGAGATTGAAATGGATGATTTCCAAGGTCCTATCTAGCTAAAACTCATAAAAGACTCATACATGTGATGCAAAGCAAAAAAAAGCAGAATCAGACCAACAACATAACGCTGACAATTAAGAAAAATAAAACCTGATGAATCATAGACCCAAAAACTAGTTGGAAGAAGATTGAAAAGTAAGTGATGTCAACAGCTGTGTGTGGAGGGGAGGAGAAAGTGTTTAAATTTATATATATATATATATATATATATATATGTATATATACACACACACGTATACATATACATATGTGTATATATATATAGTATGTATGCATGTATTTTTCCTTTTAAGAAACTGAGAGGCACTCATAGCCTAACTGATAAAAAGCTGGCCCTGTAACCCAGAAGACCAGGGTCCATCGCCTGCATGAGACACAGAATGACTGTGTGATCCTAACTGAATAAGTCAGTGCCTCCCTGCCTCTCAATGCTCTCAGCAGCTCTCAGTAAATGACAGATTAGGGACTGATCAGCATTAGTAGAGAGACTTTCCCCACTGGGAACTCCCTAGGCAACTAAAATCACAGGTCCTGTCATACACACACACACACACACACACACACACACACACACACACACACACACACACACAGAGTTTGGGGTTCTTGGCTTTATGTGTGATTCTGTCCTTTTTTCAAAGCTTATTTTGATTGTATTCATGGTTATTAAGACTATGGTAAATATTTTTTATTTTTTTAATTAATTAATTAATTTGTTTTCAGTTTTCTACAATCACTCATATTTCTTAGATTTTTCCACCTTTTCCCCTTCCTTTCCCCCACCTCCCCAAGATGGCGAGCAATCTTATATAGATTCTACACATACAGTAAATATTTTTTTAAAGATGAAAAGATATGCAGAAAGGGAGAAGTGAGTTCTGAAGGGAGAAGAGTCCTTTGAAACTCTTCCTATGACAAAGGAAAAGCAACCCTGTAATTGATTACAGTCCTGTCCCACAGCCAGGGTGACCTCACAGAACTCTAGCAAGGGAATCACATGGCTCCTAGCAGACAGTACCCCCATGGCAACCTTCAGAAGGTTTAAGAGGCAATGTTTAGAATGCCTGTCTAAATGAGAGCATGAATTTAGTCCTTATGAAAGTGGGGAGGAACTCAAAGCCCAGCCTCAAGCTTGGAATAGGAACATCTTTTCCACTGTGTACTGCCAGTGCCCCTCAATCAAAATTTTTGACATATCCTCCTCTCACTCTTACTGGGCCATGAGAGGCCTTCAGGAAGAGCTTGCCAGCCTTAGGCAATTTTATGGACCGGCAAAGATGGTAAGGGTGAGACTTTGGAGAAAAGTTTGACTTTAAGGCACCCTCAGACTTTCAGATGGAAAATGATCTAAGAGTACATCAAACCTCCTCTTACTCAGGCAGGGAGCCTGTGGTATATGTACTTAGCTATCCTGCTAAAACTATCCTAAAAGTGCCCTACCTAAATGTGCATACAAGTAAATACTTTGCATCCATTTTGTATGTATCTTGTATATCACATATATGTTGCCTCTTTCATTAGAATATAAGGTTCTTGAGGATAGGGATTTCTTTTGGGGGGGAGGGAGATTTTTTATACCTGCAGTGCCTAGCACATAACAAGGATTTAATAAATGCTTTTTTTATTGATTGATTGTCTGTGAGAACAGAAACAGAAACCTATCAGAGGATGGAACCTGATCAATTTCTGGAAGCCCTTCTTACAATGGACCTCAAACTTTATACCAGTTTAGAATGGCTCCCAATCCAGACTGCTGTTCATCCTATATTCTCAAAGAAGACCCATCAAGTGTGATCTTGACTTTGGAGTGAATTGGATCTGAGTGAGGCAGGGCTGCACAAAGTTGTCAGCCTTGCTCTCTCCTCCAGTCATCCAACTTGAATGGCAAGCAAAAGGTTAAAATGACTAGCCATGGCCCAGGATGCAGTGGGTGACCTTGACCTTTCTATATTAAGATCTTTTCCAGGTCTCAGTTTGTCTGAGGCCACACCCATTCGATGACTAAGGGATAGGCAAGAATTGAGACAACAGATGTCCCAGTCTACCATCCCAAAGATCTCAGTCTGGGAGGGGAAGATCCTCAGAGTTTATGTCCAGAACAGAAAACTATTGCTGTTTGCACTCATTCTAAGCCATAAAAATCTAAACAATGAGCCAGAGAGATGGGCTGGGCTGCTATTGACCATTCAATGAAAGCCAACTTTATATCCCAATTGAGAGTGTCTCCTAATCCAGGTTAATAATAATAGTGACCAATATTTATGTAGCACTTTAGGGCTGACAGTATTTTACATGAGCAAAAATTTGGTCCTCACAACAATCCTGTGAAGGTGGTGCTATAATATTCTTGATTTTATAAAGGAAGAAAATGAGGCTGAGAGAAGATTTGATTTAAATTTAATGAATTTCCCAGGACTAAATGAGCCTATGCTGTGGACTGAAAAGACCATTCTGACTAGAGGGGATGGAAGTGACTGAGGAAGAGTGCGAAATAAACTTGCAAAGGTGTGGTCACACTCTGGAGAGTCATGGGACCTTACCTAAAGAATCTCTATTTTGTTTGTTTTCTGAAAGGAGAGTGCTATAATAGCAGTTTTAGAAAGAATTACTTGACTTTTGTAGGTAGGATGGATAGCACTGGGGAAAGATAAGAGTTAAGGAAATAAGATAAGGAGTAATAATAGGTGATAAGGTGATGTGGGACTGAAGTAAAAGTAGAAAAAAAGAAAAGGAAAAGGGAAAGGAGGGAAAAAGGGAATGGGAGGGCATGGAAGAAAAGGAAAGGGAAAAGAAGGGAAGGAGACAATATTTAGTAAATAAATAGAAGTGAGACATGAAGGAAAGGGAGGAATTAAACATGTCTCCAAGTTCTCAGACCTAAATGACTGAGAGAATGAAACATTGACAGAGGGCTTGGAAAGTAAAGCTGATTTGGATCATATTTGGATTAAATTCAATCTCTCTTCTGTTCTATTTCCAAAAATGATCCACATTTTTCCTCACCATCATCCCCAGGATAGGATTATTTAGTACTTGGATACAGATACTCTCTATTCATTTATGCAAAGTTAAGAAAAAATAAATCTTGCTCACAGTTCTTTGGGGGGGAAATGTAGAAGCATTTTATCACATGTAGTTTTGTCTATTTAATCTATTTTTTAAATATGTGGTATGTAGTTATCCTAGTTTTTCCATAGCATGAATTCTGTTAGGATTCCTTGTGTGATGAGTAACAACAGGATGGCAGGGTAGAAGGATCAGGAGAGCTGGACCAGAGACAAAAGAGAATGGGACAGGGAAACAGGAGAGAGAATGGAATGGGGCTGAGGAGGTACAGGGGGAATAAATCAGCAGTTAATGACAGGGGGTGAGGAAGGGAGACAGTGAGCTGAAAAAAGCCAAAAATCAACCTCAGGAGACAATGTCACATTTTCTTTTTTCCTCTTCTTTTTTTTGGGGGGGGAGGGGGGCAGCAAATTGGTGTTAGGTGACTTAACCAAGGCCACACAGCTTGGAAGTGTCCAGGTTTGAACTCAGGTCCTCCTGACTCCAGGGCTGATACTCTATCCACTGTACCACCTTGTTACCCTATGGATGTGACATTTTCAAACACAAATTCCTCCTGGATCTTCTTCTGGTAATCCCCTTAGATCCCCATGGCATAAGTTGCATGGAGTCAGACCTGTTGCTCTGTCTTCTAGATGTGGGCCTAACTGTCTAGACTCAACAGGTCAGTAACCCTCACCTGCCTCTAAGAATTCTTCTCAACAGGCCTCCAATTTACCACTTCCTTAATCTGTCTCTTACTCTTGTGAGGTCAACAAGATGTGAGTATGGGAAGGAGGTCTGAGACATAGGGGAACATTTATCTCAAACCAGGTGAACTCAGGACTTGGAGTCAGGGTTCAAATTCCTTCTCAGATAGTTACTAAGTGTGTGGCATTGGGCAAATTATTCTTCCCCCTTTTGGGCATCAAATTCTTTTTTCCAATAAATGAGGGGATTGGACTCAATGCTCTCTAAAGTTCCTTTTAGCTCTGATTCTATAATTCTATGATTCCCTTTACTAGCAGGGTCATGGGTGCATTTTTCTTTCTCAGAGAACCAGTTGTTAAATATTTACTAGCATAGACCTGTCCTTCTTATTTCCTCATTCTGTAGGATGTGTAACTGATCTTTTAAAATGGACCTTAATCTCTGCACCTTTTGTAGTTCAGTCCTTTCCAACTCTTCATGACCCCATATGGGGTTGGAATGGTTTGTCCTTTCCTTCTCCAGCTTGTTGTACAGATAAGGAAATTGAGGCAAAGAGGGTTAAGTAACTTGCACTGGATCACATAGCTAGTAAGTATCTGACATCAGATTTGAACTCATGAAGATAAGCCTTCTCAACTCCGGGCTCAGCACTCTATCTACTGCACTACCTGACTACCCCAATCTACTGGCCTACATTTCCCTTATCTCTGAAGATGTTCCAACAACGAACACTTGTTATCTACCTATTAAGAAACAAAGAACTCTTTTGGCATTGGAGATTAAAAGACTAAAACTAACCCAGTCATTAAATTCAAAGAACTTACCTTCTCCTGGAAGAATAGAATAGAAAAAGAAATCAATTCAAGGTAAGATATGATGGGGTCAACATGCCTTAGGAACATCCGAGGAGAGAGAGACCATCTTCAGCTGGGGTTTGAGAGAAGGGCTCACAGAGGGAGTAACCCATGACCTGAGACTTTAAGCAAGGTTCTGAAAGGCTCTGATGAGAAAGGACAGAATTCCAACCATGAGTCATTCTACACAGAGACAGGATATATAGTGTGTTGAGTTCAAAGTCAGAAATCCCATTTGGCTGGAACAGAGAGCTCATGAAGTGAAATAACATGAAACCAGACAGGAAGGATCATTTGGAATTGGATTGTGAAGAGAGTTAAATGTAAGTTTAAGGAATTTATTATGTTTCATCCTATAAGCAGTGGAAAAATGGTCAGGAGCCACTAAATTTTTTTGAGATACAGAGTCAGATCTGTACTTTGGGAAAAAAAATTATTTTTTCCAACTATATAAAGGATGGATTAGAGAGAGGAACCTGGAGGTGGGGACACTAGCTTTGGCTATTAGAGTAGTCTGGGTGAAAGGTAATAAGGATATGAATTAGTGAGGTGTTAGTGTGAGTAGAGACAAGAGAAAAGATTTTGGAAAAGTAAAAATCAACAGGATTTAGAAACTGATTAGATATTGGGGATTGATGGAGAGAGAAAATTCAAATATGTTTTTGAAACTAAGAGGATAATGGCACTATCAATAGAAATGGAAGGGACAGTGTGGATGGGGGAGAGAGGAGACTATTAGTTTAGTTTTGGACATGTTGAGTTTAAGGTGCCAGTAGGAAATTCAGGTGGAGATCTCTCTCCATCAGGAGGTTGGAGGTAAGGGGCTGGAGTTGGGATAAAAGAGTAGAGCTAGATACACAAAGCTGGAAGTCATCAAAGAGGTGATCACTGAACCCAATGGAGCAAATGAGAGCATAGATGAAAGTATAGAAACCAGAAGGAAAGAAGAGACTTGTGGACTCAATATAGAACAGACAATATGTGTTTGGGTGGAGGGGCAGCAGGAGGACAATGAAATGGCAAAAGAGACTGAGAAGTATTCAAGGAAGAAGAAGCATGAAGGAAGAGCAGTTCCACCAAAGTCAAAGTAGAAGGGAGCATGAAGTAGAAGGGATGGCATCAGATACTGCAGGAAGGCCAAGAAAGAAGAGAAATGAGTAAAAACCATGTGACTTGGGAAAGATCAATTTCATTCTGGGGTCTGGAAAAAAATTTCAAGATATGGGAAGTGAGAAAGTGAAAGTAGTGACCCTAATCTACTCTTTCTAGAAGTCCAGCAATGAAAAGAAGGTACTTGAAGGGATGGCAAGATGAATGAAAGGTTTCTTTAAAATTTTATTTTATTGATACATTTTGACTTGACACAGCAGACCCATCCTAACAAATGCACAAATCCCTACATGGACTATTCCCTTAAAATAGTTCAGCAGAGTCACCAGAAAAAAAAAAAGGTGGTTGTAAATGATACTACATGTCACTTTTCTCTTTAGTGGTTAACCATAACAGAAAGGAAAAATGCATATTTTGACTTTAATCATTTGATACCAATGTTGTCTACTGGATTTGACCTGAATGTTAGTTGTTCTTCACACTGACCTTATTTACAATGTTGTGGTCATTGTGTGCCTAGTTCTGCCATGTTTGCCTAGCATCATGACATATGCGTACTTTCATATTTTTCTGAATTCCTCATATTCATCATGCCTTATTATGTGACAAAATTGCATTATGTTTGTATACAATTTGTTTAGCCATTACTAATCAATAAGAACATAGTTTATTTCCAGATTTTTGCTATTACAAATAATGTGACTGAATATTTTTGTACATATTGACCTTTTCTTGCTGTCACTATTTTCCTTTAAGGTACAATCCTAGTAGTAAGATCTATAAGTCAAGACAAGGAAATATTAACAGCCCTCCTTTTCTTTATGCATAATTTCAAATTGTTTTCCAGAATGCTTGAAAAGTCAAAATGGTTATAAAGTTAGTGTGCTCCTAAAGGAACAGTTGTTTTTTATTTCTTAAACTTAAGTATGTTTGTAGGCAATAGGGAAGAAACTAGTGGAGAATAAGAGACTGACAGAAAGAGGGGATGATGAATTGAAGTAAATACTTAATGTAGATGGAAGGGGTTAAGATTAAGGTCACAGGTGGAGAGATGAATTTTGGCAAGATGATTCTTCATCTCAGCTTCTGAGACTGAAGGAGGGGATGCCTTGATTTAGCCAAGCTCACATGGCTCACACATGTTAGAGATAGATTTCAAATCTAGGTTTCCTGACTCCAAGACCAATGCTGAATCAACTCTTATCACCTTATCTCTCAGATGAGATATAGCAATTCAATAATTCAACAATTCTTTACTATGTACCTTCAATGTACCAGATACCAGGCAATGGTGCTCAGCACCAGAAATACAAAGGCAAAAACTAAACAATTCCTCTCCTGGAGGAGGGATTCCAGTTTACATCAGCTACTCTTTCTGGTTTTAATTCCCTGGAACAAGATGCCCCTCCCAGGATAAACTCATCACTTCTTATCTTATCACTATGCTGCTAACTCAAACTTTGATAGACAACCCCTCTGAAAATTGACATCTTCTCCTCTCTGATCAGAAGCTAGAGGAGTACCAAACTCCTCCCAATGCCTTCCTTTATAGAGGGCAGAAACTGGACTTTATGCTCACTCCATTTTACATCTGTTGCTTTTCCTGGTTTCAACTCCACTGAACAAATTGCCTCTGTACCAGATATCCCCTGGTACCCCCCTCTTGCTGCCTCCTTCTGTACGTTGTCTCCCCCATTAGATTGTAAAATCCTGGAGAGCATCAGCTGTCTTTTACTTTATTGTATCTCCAGTGCTTAGCACGGTAATAGGAGCTTACTAAATGTTTGTTGAATTGAGTTTACATTCTACTGAGTGGCAGGGACAGAAAGTACACAGATAAGTAAACACACACACACACACACACACACACACACACAAGGTAATAAACAAGGAGGAGTGGGGAACGTGATCAGGAGAGACTTCTTAAAAGACTTGAGCTGAGGCTGAAATGGAGCTAGGAATTTGATGAGCTAGAGATTTCAGGAGTGAAGATAACCTGTACAAAGACTCAGAGGTAGGAGATGCTGAACTGCCCCACACAATAGAGAGAGTACACAGCTGTGAAATCACAGGTTCAGCAAAGAATTCATTGAAAAGAAAAAAAACCTTTTCCAGATTCCCCCCAAAAGGCTCCATCTCATGCTTTTTAAAATAACAGCTGTTATACTCCCAGCAGTATTGAAAATTTTTTTTTTACCTTATTGCGAACTTAATAAGCGTGAACATTTCAACATGCAAAGAAAAGACAGAGGAATGCATACATACAGCTTTGGGGTGTTGTTTTTTTAAAGTATACATTAAAGTTAACACATAGCACCAGCAGTGCCCTACTCGACCCTGTCCCTTTCTCTCCCAAAAGCCTTCAGACACATTCACAGCCATAAAATAAGGGAGCTGGATTAGGTCATCTCTTTTAAAGTCACTTTCAGCTCAAAAATGATCTAATTCCATATGTATTCACACTTTACTTTATATATGACTATATTATAACTTTTAAACCTGTTTAGCAATAATCCAATTCTAATACATAAGATAGCTCTTTTATGTATATTGGGCTAGGATCTTCTACTGGAAAAAGAACCACCAGACCGGTGTCCACAAACTCTTGCCCCACCCGAAGTTTTAAGGTGCTTGATTTCTCTTTCAACTTTGTAAATCATCCATGGGGTGGGACTCCTCCTAAACCATGATGCTTGTAAATCATCAAGTGCACTCTGAATGTTCTTATCTCAGAACAAAATCGCAGCCCTCTTTTTTCACCTACAGCAAGTACATTGTAGTGACAAGTGTAAAATTCCATCAACAGAGCAATAATTCAGGCCTATTTTTCTGCCAACTCCATGTCATTTTAAAAACATCAGGACTTTGCCTGAACACATTGTTTTTGGAGGAAAGTATGTTGCTAGAGCCCACCTGTAGAAATTCCCATAGAGTTCACAGCCTCTCTCTGTCAGTCTTGCAGATGGGTAACTTTCCCAGCCACCACCCCCCCATCCACTTTTTTTTTTTCTAGAATAACAAAGCCTGAGGTTTACACTGGGTTGCATGTGAAGTCCTGCAGGACCTAACTAACTGAACCTTGAAAATAAATAGACATAAACCCTAACCATGTATGGTCTGAAATGAGGAAAGTGACTTGCAAAACACCGAGAGATGACTGCCCATGTAAAAATTCAGAGCATCATTGCTCCGATGGCAAAGACTCAAAGAACCTAACTATCCAGTGGTACTAGAGGCTTTACGGGAGGGAAAACTGCCCACTGAACACATGACGGGACCCAGGAATGGGCAAAGCTGCAGCCCACTGCCACATTGGTTCGTTTCTAATCACAAAGCTTTTACTAGTCACTGGGGATCCAAACGCTGAGTTGTATGCTTCTCTTTATCCTGAAGTAATGATTAGGAAAATAAGCATCTGGGTTGCATTCCTTGGAAAGTTTCACTGCTCTATTGATTTATTTTCTCACTGGTCAAATTATATGCTTGTCTTCCCCGGGGTTGTCCAGAAAAACTGATATCATATCTCCTAATCTTTCTCTGTTTTCTTTTTTTGGTTACCAAATGTCAAATTATTGGAGATATCACTTGGAACTATAGCCGGCAATTGGCTTATTGACATTTAACAATTTGTCCTTAACCCCACTTCACCTCCCCCCCCCCCATTTCTTTGCCATGCCATGGGAGCAAAAACATTTGGTATTAATCCACTCATGTTCATCTCTCTGTCCAAATGATTCGTCTTACTAAATGCAACAGTTCTTACATCCCTGCTGACTGGCAGATGTGTGCTCCACGTTGTGGTTCTTTAATCTAAAGTCTTAGTTCTCTTGGACTAAGACCTCTGGTGCCCCACTAACTCATGCCCTACCCCACCCCCCTCTCTTTGATTGGTTGCTATCTTTGTTTACCTCCCACTGTGCCTGTCAGTTCTCAGGCACAGCTGTGTCAGGGAAAGGCAAGAATGGGATTATTTAAACACTGTATTTGATATGCAGTGAATCGCTTATCTAGGGACTGTTGGGCATCATCCCTTCCAGACCTTTTGCATAAAGAATAGTCAATGCATGAGTGGATTGAGGTCGGGGTTGGGGGAGTGAGAGTGGCAGTTATCTCCCTTGCCCAGGAGGTAGAAACAAAGAAAGACTTGTAGTTCTATTTTTAAAATTTGTTTGAAAACCTAATTGGGATTGGGAGTCAAGAGACCTGAATTCTAGTGCTGGATTTGTTGGTAAGGAGCTAAGTGACCTGGAGTGAGTCACTTAACTGAGAATCACCTAGTCCATGGAACTATGCAAAGAGCAAATCCAATCTCTGATACTACTTGAACCCAACTTTCTCCACTGCAAAATGAAAGGGGGGGGGGGAAGGTAGATGATGTGATCTTTTTTTCTTTTTAAGTTCTGTGATTTTAATGAGTTATAATCTATCATTTCAAAACATAAGCAAATAGATAAGATGTCTTATTTCCTCATTTTTAAATGTGTATGTTCTATTTTGTTTTATCTCTATGAGAGCTTCTATATATGTGTGTGTATATATGTGTGTCTGTGTATATGTATATATTCATATATATATGTATATATATATATATATATATATATATACACAGATGCATGTATATGAAAAAGTGAGCTTCTAGTGAAAAATGTTTGGATTTCTTTGAGAAGATGAGGTTATTCTTAAATAATTTAAAATTATTTCAGGGTTGCCAATAAACGAAAGACCTTCCATGATTTTCTTCGTCTAACATAGCATTTCTAGCCCAGAGGAATGAATCAACATTGGCCAATTATTTAACGAGTGCCTGCCTGGTGCAAAGTCAATGGTGTGGCACATTGGAGGGAGGGTTCCAGTCCAGGCTCCATCACTTACTGATCCTGAAAAGATCTCTTCACTTCTACCTATTTGGGTAAAAATCTCTTCACTTCACTTCTCAACTCTAAAATGAAGGTGTGACCTCTAAGTTCCCTCTCATTTCTACGTCCTCAAATTAAACTTTCCTATATGCTATAGCAGAGATAAAGATATACAAGACATGTTCTCTGCCCTCAAGGAGCTTATGACATAGTTGGAGAGATAAGAAATAAATACAAAAAAAAAATGTTTAAGTAGCAATATGAGAAAGTTTGTGAGGCAATGTGAGAAATATCAGTGACTCATCAGAGCATAGATCTGGAGAAGCCAAGGTTGTCTAGTCTAATTGCCAAATGAGTAACAGGAAAAAAAGTTTTGAGTTGAGAGGAAAGAATCTATTTCTTTCCTTGGAAGACGTACTTTGATAACATTTTTGCAGGAAGGAAAGGATTTCAAAACCACTTTATATTTTACATTTTAAAGACATGTAATTTTAAAGTACAAACTAAAGGTAAATAGAGACACTGGATTAAGTTTCAAACTGAATTCATTTATGTATCTGTTAGCAGATTAAGAAGCATCCTGCACTAGAGTAGAACAAGCCGCCATATAATCTGTGTTTTCGGTTCTTCAAGGGATGCAGGATTCCATTGATGTGAGTCTCAACTAACACTTGAGCCACTTTGGACAGTGTTGTCTGCAACCTCTTTCTGCTTCCCAATCCTGCACGATTCTTAAAATGTGTCTTTCTCGAAATCCTCCACAGAGAATCTACCCAGTGCACCGGCGGTCTTCCTCTAGTCATTCATATCTTTGTGGCTACGAGAGAAGAATTCAGTCTGTCCTCTTGTTATCCTTCACTTTGGCCGTATTTTAGACCTTCTTCCTTTCCTGGTCATAGTGCCTTTTACACAACTTTTATGTATATGTGATCACTGGAAATAACAGTAACCTAATTACGTTTACCAGGTATCTTTCCATTGTTCTTTGAATCACCTACAATTTTCATTCTTCCATGATCATAATATTTCATGATTCGTGTGAACATGAACATCATTGGAAGAACACTGGCATTAAAAGACTGGGTTTTTCTGGCAGGAAGCAGCTTGGGATCACTGAAAGTACTGTACAGTTTTCTAAATGCAATCATTCTGATTTCCCATTCAGTTCTGTGCCTAGCTTATTATCCATCCACAGTGTTTGTCCAAGATACTGATGGACTAACTCAACGGACCGTTTATCTAACTGTATACTATAATCTCAGCAATGTGTGTTATTCATTCATTTTATTTTTCCTGTGTGAACCGCTCTTGTGATCTCTTCTGAGAAACCACTGGAGCTCCTTCAAGAGACTTTTCCTTACACTGGGCTTTGAGGTAAACAGTGCAATGGTATCCACAAAGGGGAACATCCGTAAAACTGTGCTGTTTGTAGGGAATCCTGCTTCACTTGGTACCTGAGATCCTTCCATGCCACTCTGGTGAGTGTGTGTATGTATGTATATGTATACACATATATACATATATGCATACATATGCATATACACATCTATATGCTCACCAAAGTGTCATGGAAATATATGTGTGTACATACATACACACACACATACCTCTTTCATACCTCACATTATCACATGGACTGATAGATTTAGAGTTGGAAGCAATCACAGAAATCATCTTATTCAATGCCATCAATTTGCTAACAGGGAAACTCAGGAGACCAAAAGAGGGAAATGACAGTCCCATATCTAAGGTCACACAGGTAGTAAGTAGCAAAATCCCCATTACATCTCGGGTCCTCTGACGCCAGCTCTCTTTCTCCTGTTCCACATGACCTCTCTTGTCAACACCGAACAAAATCAACCCTTTGGATTTATCTGCCATGAAATGTGGGGTAATGATCCTAAAATATGAGTAGGAAAAACATCTTGTTGAAAAGCCTCCACAACCGTACTGTGTTCTCTGGACATTATTTTTTTTAACAACCAATAGACACAAATGGATTTTGCATTTCTGTTTTTACTTTGAAGATGTGATCTACTATAGAAAATTATCTACAAAAGCCTATCTGTCTCCTCATATTTCCTCCAAGGGTACCCTTGATGTATTTCCATTCTCTATTGAATATCTCAAAACAGACATGAACCAGAGTGTGAATTGGTGAACTGGGTTCTAAAGCAGAACTTGAGGTACAGTAAGGATATTCGAGAGCATCTTGGGACCAGCTTTAGTATTTCTGTTGCTTTATGGCAACTAAATCATACTCAAGGTAATGAATTCCTTTCCATCCTAAGTGCCATTTCTGACCTTTCTGATGTTCTCAAAATGTTTCCATTGGCAACATACTTAATCTTTTCTTAAAAGATTTTTATTGGTATCTTTAAAAAATTTTTGCATAGCCTAACTTTCCCTCCCCTATATCCTTCCTCCAATGAAAAAAAGGTATGAGAAAGTTGCCTCAATCATGACATTTGAGAATTAGAAGGTCCTTTGTCGATTCTGTGCCACATTTCCAACTCTTACAGAGGGACATGAGAATCAGCATGCCTGAAACCGACCCTCCCCCTTTCTCTTCCTCCTCTCCTTGCCCTGCCCCCACCTTCTCTTGAGCTGAGGATTCAAGTCCAGGGTCTCACATTAGTCCTTAGTCAGAGGTGAGAACATGGTGTAACAGAAAGAGAACTGGACCTACAGCCAGGAGAAATCTTGATATAAGTTCTACCTTCTACATACCTTTGTTGTGTGACCACAAGCAAATACTTATAACCTCAGAATCCTTAGCTTCAAAATGGGGTTAATAACACTATTTGACTTACAGGGTTGTTGTAAGGATCAAATGAAATAATATTTATAAAGTATTTTGTGGACCATAAATGGCTACATATGTCAGCTATTATTTGAGTCTAATTGTCAACTGCTAATGGCACCTAGGTGGTATAGTGGATAGAACACTGGTCCTAGAGTCAGGAAAACCTGAATTCAAAATTGGCCTCAGACACTTACTAGCTGTGTGAGCCTAGGCAAGTTAATTAGCCTCTGTGTTAATCCCCTAGGGAAAAAAATGGCAAAACCACTCTAGTATCTTCGCCAAGAAAACCTCGTGAACAGTAAGGTACATGGGGTCGCAAAGGGTTGGACACAACTTGATAACTGAACAATAACAACAATAGTTCCTCATTGATTACAGAGAAAAGTTCAAACTTTCTTAACCTGACATTCAAAGTCTTCCATCTACTTTTTAGCCTTTATTCATATTATTCCTTTCTACATACTCTTCCCTCCAGCCAAACTGCAGTTACCCTTTCCAGATTGTGAAGGTTTTGGGTGCAGCTACCCTGGGATCTGGAAAATCTGCCTAAAAGTTTTTGGTCCTCCCTTCATAACAGAGAAGTTTGATTTTTTTCTTTTCCTTTTATGGGTGTTTATAGTACCTTACTGTAAAATTTAGGCAAAGTATTTGGTCAGAGGCTCTGTGTCATCTGCTGGCCTTTGTGTGTCGTTTGCTGCTTCCCCAGAACTCCCCCAAAAATTCTCATTTAATTTCTTATGCCTATTCACAATATGCCAAAACCTATGATGGGGAAAGAATATTAACTTCAGTCTGTTCTCCACCCCCTCAGCCCTCAGCCTTCCTGCTTCCATATCATTGTTCTTTGAGGTTGGAATGAAGATCCTCCTCCATTTGTTCAACTATCTATCCTTTAATGTCAAATTCAAAGGTGGTCTCTTCCAATTATTAGTTTTAACACATTCCCCCCAAAATATTCTTCTCATTTACACAATATTTCCTCACTGGATCCAACTATTCTCCTTCATCTCGCTTTTTTTCTTTCACTTATCCTCTCTCCCTGTTCAGCAAGGGGCATGTTTATGATAAAATGCTTTGCAAATTTTAAATGTTAGCTCTTATTATAATTAGTTAAACCACAGCCCTGATGTTTCACATTTTTTTACTCTCCAAAAGCATGTCATGATTGAATCAGTTTACTTCCACTGCTTGACCCTCCCTTGATGTCTATGTCCCTTTTAGCTCTTTTTCTATGATCCTATGGTTCCCTCTGGCTAAAGCACTAGACTTTTCTCCATATGAATTCTGACTGACCTACCTTCTACTCTTTGATTCTACAAACCAAAGGAAATGAGAATTTTATTCTACCTCTCTTGATGACCAGTCCCTTGACATTAGAGAGGAGGAACCACATGATTGTGGTGGGTTCAGGCAACCAGTTCTCATAGGAAGAACTAATTGTTTGCCAATGGCAAGAAGTCAGCATTTTCCAGACAAATTTAATCTAGGCAGCACTCTTTCCATCTTTGGAATGAGAATCTTCTCAACCCTGCCTTATCTGGACAAGCTTTCCTCCAGATTTGCACCTCACCATTTTTCTCTTTCTTTTTAGCTCTTTTACTTTAGAGAGAGATTTAAATTTATACTCTTCAGTCCTAATCTGAAAATACTTTTTTTCAGCTGCTTCCCAATTTTCTTTGCTGTCTTAGTGACTTAACAACTGATTTACTTACTCAGTTTTCCATGATTCATACAGCAGTCTGTTGCTTTCATTGAATTTTCTGCCATGATTTAGGGTAGGATTTACATACAAGAACAATTGCAATTCTTTTTTTTTAATGATTTAGTTGGCATTACTTTAACTGCCTTGTTTCCCTAGTATTTGCTATTGATTTCCAGCTAATAGGTCATCTGTATTCCCTTGAGATAGATTTATTATCAATGACATGTCTGACAAAATGAACTCCAAGAAATTATACTCTTCAAAAACCTATGCAATGAGATGTAGTGGGAAAATTGCTAGATTTGAATTTGAAAATGTAGGGGTTTTTTCTTAATTATATTTTACTTTTTTCCAATTACATGTAAAGATAGTTTTCAACATGCACTTTTATAAGATTTTGAGTTCCAAATTTTTCTTCCTCTCTTCCCATACCCCAAGATGGTATGCAACCTGATATAGGTTATACATGTACAAACATATTAAATATATTTACACATTAGTCATGTTGTGAAAGAAGAATCAGCACAAAAAGGAAAAACTTTGAGAAAAAAAGAGAGAAAATAGTATGCTTCAATCTGCATTCAGACTCCACAGTTCTTTCTCTGGATGTGGACAGCATTTTCCATCATGAGTCTTTTGGAAGCTGCTTCAATAAGAGCTATGTCTATCAAAGTTGGTCATCTCACAGCCTCACTGTTTCTTTATACAATGTTCTCCTGGTTTTGTTCATTTCATTCAGCATCAGTTCATATAAATCTTTCCAGGTTTTTCTGAAGTCCTCCTGCTCATCATTAATTATGGAACATTATATTGTGTGTATTTGTATTGTATTGTAATGTATTCCATTTGTGTTATATTGTATGTATTGTAATGTATTCCATTACATTCATATACCACAACTTTCCCCATTCCCCAAATGATGGGCATACCAACAATTTCCAATTCTTGGTCACCACAAAAAGAAATGCTATAAATATTTTTGTATATATGGATCATTTCCCCTTTTTTGATCTCCTTGGGACATAGACCTAATAGTGGTATTGCTAGATCAAACAATATGCATAGTTTTGTAGCTCTTTGGACATAGTTCCAAATGGTTCCCCAGAATGGTTGGATCAGTTCACAACTCTACCAACAATATATTAGTGGTTCAACTGAAAATGTGAATTTGAATCTCAGATCTATAACTTATTACATGTGTATCTTTGGGCAAATTACTTCGTTGTTCTATTCTTCAGGTTTTTTTGCAAAATGAATGGGTTAGACTAGAGGCCTCTAAAGTCCTTTCTAGCTCTGAGCCTATGAATCTGATACTTTAAGAGAACAACTTCTTGAAACAGGAATCTTGTTTCCTAGACTATCTCTAACTTGGGGGATGGGGAAGATAATTAGTTATTTGAACCCTACTCAGAGATGCACAGATAAAATCACACAGTTCCAAGAGGAAAATTTATAGTAAAAAGGTAAAGGAAGAAACAGGAAAGGGTCTCTTAGAGATTGAGTTACAGAACACTTCCCATTGTATCTTACTGTTTCCTTTATGAACTAATATTCCTAAAAAAAAAAAAAAAAAAAAAGAGGGTTCCAGAAAGAAGATCCTTCCAAAAATATATAGAGAGAAATCTGGATAAGAATGAATGTGGGGATGGGGTGGAGAGAAGGAGAATTTTATAAGCATACTAGTAGATGGGCTGATTACAAGTAAGAAGAGAGCTTCTGTCTCCCAGAGACCCAATAAATATAAAGGACAGAAAATTAGCAAGAAATGTGTAAGCCCCAAATCCATGATTGGAATATTAGATTCTGGTGTATCCTAGGAGGGAGAAGAAGTAAGGAAAGAAGTAGAATTAAATTGATATTTCTTGGAAAGGGGAACTACATATTAATGTCACTGAAAGACAGAGAATGGGATGATGTATCAACAAGACGGGGAAGAGTTGGTACAATATTCTTATCTCAGTTGTAAAAGGAAGGAAGAGAAATTAGAGAAGGAGCTAATGAAAAGAGACCAGGGTCATATTAGAGTAAGCAAAATAAATCACTTAAACTAAATGTCAATATAAAAGAGGAGAGGAAATTACATAAAAATTTTAAAACAAAGCACAAATGTATAATTATATCCCTAAATATGAATGGACTAAACTCTCCAATGAAAAGGAGAATGAAAGAATACATTTTTAAAAATTCAAAGTCCAACAATTTGTCATATACAAGAAATTCATTTAAAATATACAGACATGTAGGAGAAAAATGAAGACATAGAATAGGATCTTCTATGCTTCAAGTGACTCTAAAGCAGAAAATGCAATTATTTAAAATAAAGTTTATAAATGCTAAAATTGCCATTATGTAAAACAAGATTTTAAAAAGCTGATAATGTTAAGAGAGGAAAAAGGAAAAGTTATATTTTACTTTAAGAAACTACAGACAGTGGAAAAATAAGATTATTAAGTACATATGCACCAAATGGCATAGCATCTAAGGATTTTCAATGGCATCTTAACAAAGAGATTATAGAAATATATCCAAAAAAATAATTCACTCTGGCCAAGATAGTTTAATACCAGGGATGCAAGGAGAGTTCAACATTAGGGGAAAAAATGAGCATAACAACATATAAACTACATGAATTTTATGATCATCTCAACGGAAACAGGAAAAACCTGTGACAGAAAATAGCACTCATTTGTTTATAAAAAATAATTTAAAATCATAGGCATCAAAGGACCCCTCTTTAAATATAACTAGAAGTATATATGTAAGTTCAAGAGCTAGGACTATTTGCAGTGGAAAAATAATAAAAGCTTTCTTGTTATAAAGAGATATATCCTTTTCTTAAGGATATCTTTACCTACTATTCAACATGTTCCTAGAAATATGATCTATGGAAATAATACAGGAAGGATGCAACATTCAAATGATTTAATAAATATAATATAATTTGAGTCAGAGAGCATAAATAGCTAGAAAAACCAGGAAAGATTTCCCATAGAATGTTGTGCCTTAGCCAAGTCATGAAGGAAGCTAAGAATTTTAAGAGGTTATCATGATGAGATGATGCAATCCAGGCATTCAATATAGCCCACACAAAGGCACAAAAATGGGAAGTGGCATGACAAATTTGGGGAACAACAGATAGGTCAGTTGGAACCCAAGCTCCAAATTTCCATGATTCTCCATATTTTTCAGAATGGACTCAGAATGCTGCTGATATTTGTAATAAATGGCAAATTTATTGTGATAATTTTTTAATTTATTTATTTTGTTTTCAACCTTCATTTACACAAAATTTTGAGTTCCAAATTTTCTCCCCATCTCTCCCTTTCCCCCATGCCAAAGTGCCAAGCATTCTAATTACCCCTATCACTAATCTACCCTCTCTTCTAACATCCCTCTCTTCCCTTATCCCCATCTTCTCTTTTGTTCCATAGGACAAGATAAATTTCTATACCCATTGACTGTATTTCTTGTTTCCCATTTGTATGCAAGAACAATACTCAACAATTGTTCCTAAACTTTGAGTTCCAGCTTCTCCTCCTTCTTCCCTCCCTACTCATCCCCATTCAGAAGGCAAGTAATTCAATATCGGCTATATGTGTGTAGTTTTGCAAATAACTTCCATAATAGTCATGTTATGCAAGACTAACTATATTTCCCTCCATCCTATCCTGTCCCCCATTTCTTCTATTCTCTCTCTTGATCTTGTCCCTGCCTAAGAGTGTTGAGTTCTAATTGCTCCCTCCTCCCATTACCCTCCCTTCCATTATCCCCCCTACCCTATTTATCCCTTCTCCCCCACTTTCCTGTATTGTAAAATAGGTTTTTATACCAAAATGAATGTGCATTTTATTCCTTCCTTGAGTCAAATGTGATGAGAGTAAGCTTCATGTTTTCCCTCTCACCTTCCCCCTTTTTCCCTCCATTGAAAAGTCTTTTTCTTGCCTCTTTTATGAGAGATAATTTGCCCCATTCCATTTCTCCCTTTCTGCTCCCAATATATTCCTCTCTCATCCCTTAATTTCATTTTTTTTAGATATGATCCCTTCCTATTCAACTCACCCTGTGCTCTCTCTCTGTCTCTGTCTCTGTCTCTCTCTCTCTCTCTCTCTCTCTGTCTCTCGCTCTCTCTCTCTCTGTATGTGTGTGTGTGTGTCTGTGTGTCTGTGTGTATAATCTCACCAACTACTCACATACTGAAAAAAGTTTCAAGAGTTATAAATATTGTCTTTCCATGTAGGAATGCAAACAGTTCAACTTTCGTAAGTTCCTTATGGTTTCTCTTTCCTGTTTATCTTTTCTTGCTTCTCTTGATTCTTGTGTTTGAAAGTCAAATTTTCTTTTCAGCTCTGGTCTTTTCATCAAGAATGCTTGAAAGTTCTCTATTTCATTGGAAGACCATTCTTTCCCCTGAACTATTATACTCAGTTTTGCTGGGTAGGTGATTCTTGGTTTTAGTCCTAGTTCCTTTGACTTCTGGAATATCATATTCCATGCCTTTTGATCTCTTAATGTAGAAGGTGCTAGATCTTGTGTTATCTTGATTGTATTTCCACCATACTTGAATTGTTTCTTTCTGGCTGTTTGCAATATTTTCTTCTTGATCTGGTAACTCTGGAATTTGGTTACAATGTTCCTAGGAGTTTCTCTTTTTCGATTTCTTTCAGGAAGTGATTAGTGGATTCTTTCAATAATTATTTTACCCTCTGGTTCTAGAATATCAGGGCAGTTTTCCTCGATAATTTCATGAAAGATGATTCTAGGCTCTTTTTTTGGTCATGGCTTTCATAATTTTTAAATTGTCTTTCCTGGATCTGTTCTCCAGGTTAGTTGTTTTTCCAGTGAGATATTTCACATTATGTTCCGTTTTTTTTATCCTTTTGATTTTGTTTTGTGATTTCTTGGTTTCCAGCCTCCATCTGTTCTTTTCTAATTTTTAAAGAACTATTTTCTTCAGTGAGCTTTTGCACCTCCTTTTCCTTTTGGCTATTTCTGCTTTTTTAAAGCACTCTTCTCCTAATTGGCTTTTTGAACTTCTTTTGCCAATTGCGTTAGCCTATTTTTCAAGGTGTTATTTTCTTCAGCATTTTTTGGGGTCTCCTTTAGCAAGTTGTTGACCCGCTTTTCATGATTTTCTTACATCTCTCTCATTTCTCTTCCTAATTTTTCCTCCACCTCTCTTACTTGATTTTCAAAATCCTTTTTGAGCTCTTCCATAGACTGAGACCATTGGATATTTATTTTGTATGTTTGGGATACAGAAGCCTTGACTTTTATGTTTTTCCTGGAGGGTAAGCATTGTCCTTCCTCATCCAAAAGGATGGGAGAAGATATGTTCTCCAAGAAAGTAACCTTCTATTGTCTTATTTTTTTTTCCCTTTTTTGGGGCATTTTTTCAACCTTACTTGACTTTTGGGTCCTTTGTCAAGAGTAGGGTATACTCTGGGGATCTGTAAGATCTCAGTTCCTCCAAGGTGGCACAATCAAGGGTGTACAGTGGTCTGGGAGCAACTAGAAACTTTTGTGCCTAGAATCTGTGAGTTTCCTCTCCACAACCACCTGACCTCCAGTTATACCAAGCCAGCACTGAGGGCTGAGATTCAGATAAGCTGCTCAATTCCTCCAGGAGCATTAGGTCAGGGCAGCACCTCCACACAGGGCTGAGGTAAGGATCAGCTGCTCAGTACCCCTAGGGGTTTTACAATCTAACAATGGATGCAGGCTGCTGTGGGAGCTGCTGTTGCCCAATTTGGCCTCTGCCACTGCCAGTTGCCTGAGGCCTGAGCTATGGGAAGACCCTGCTTCCTTCTCAGCCAGCTGAAAAAAACCCTCTTACTGACCTTTGGTGCCTGTGGGTTGAGGGATCTGCAAACCACCGCTACTTTGGGGATACAAAGAAAGGTCCTCCTTCCAGAGCTTTGCCACCCAGCCAAGGTTGGGCTGGACTCTGCTACATGTCTGGTGTGACAGACCTTTCCTATTGGCCTTTCAGGTCACCCTGGGCTGGAAATCTCCTCCACTCCATTGCTCTGTGTCTTCTGCTGCTCTAGAATTTGTTGAGAGTCTTGGTATTTTATGGGTTATGGGGGAACAGCTAGTGTATGTGTGTCTTTCTACTCCACCATCTTGGCTCCATCCCATGATAAATATTTTTTAAAGAATGTGATGTACTGCTAAGAAATTAAGGAAGAAGGAGAAGAAAGAAAGAAAGAAAGAAAGAAAGAAAGAAAGAAAGAAAGAAAGAAAGAAAAAGAAAGGAAGGGGAAAAAGAAAGAAAAAGGAAGAAAGTAAAAAAGATGGAAAGAATAAAGGGAGGGAGGGAGGGAGAAACAAAGGAAGGAAGAAGGAAAGAGAGAGGAAGAGAGAGAAAAAAATCCTCTGACTACTAGAAAAATATGTCATCTTACTATTTATTGATGAATCAATGAAATGAACGCTGAAAACATGGGGCACAATTGGATTTGCTTGTGCATTTCCCACAGGTTGGGCCTTTTGAAGTGGGTGGGAAGTATATAAAGAGAGAATCCAATGTAGTTGCCAATATGTTGCCCCTCTAGTGTCTGGGAATTCGTTAAAAAAGCCTTCCTTATTTCTCTCCACCACTACCCCGCCCCCAACTCCCTTCCAGGATCTAAAGTGGACATGTTGAAGGGAAGCATAGTGGGCCCCTTAGGAAAGTTTAACTCATGGTCCCATAGTTTGAAGGATAGAGTAGATAATGAAAATTATTGAAAGGCATAGTGAATCCTTGAAGGAACGTATTATTGTTTAAAGGCTTCCTCTGTGGTTTAGGGTAACTTTCCAAGATTTTTATCCATGGATGGTGAACACACTTCTTTCTCATGGACAGAACCATCATCACCTTGAAGTCAATAAAAAAAAATATTTAACAACTATAAAATAAGAAAATAAAAAATAAAACTAGAAAAATATGTTTTTCTTTAAGGACTACTTGGCAAAGCATCCTTTTTTTCTGTATTTTAGCAGAAACAGAAATTAGACCCCTCAATGGATTCATCAAAATGCTTTCAGTTTTGTATGTACAGATCATTCTTAGGAGGGAAATACAATGTTTGACTAAAAGAACCAAAGGATTCATTTTCAAAGTAATAATTAATTTTTGATGAATTGTGTCTTGTCTTAGATTGAGGAATTTAATTCCTTTAAATTTAATTATTATTTATCTCAGATAATCCTTAAGATTCTAGTTGTCCAACTCTTTATGTGTTTCATTTGTTTACTCTAGTAAGATTTGTACTATGAATATCTCCCCATAGTCAGATATTTGTCTTGATTATTGAACTGATAATTTGACTTCTTATTCTCCTTCCTCCCAAAAGTTTTCCCAACACATTTTCATTCATTCATGACTTCTTTTGGGACAGGTGACCATTTGACATTACTCTTTGGGGTAGAAGATGGTTTCTTTGCTTCAGTATCCTCCTCTGAAGATGAATCCTAGTTTTCTCTATTTCCATAGTAAGTCTGGATTAAGTAATAAGTAGGTTAGATTCTTTCTCCTTTGTTTGTTCATTTTCAAAAATTATTATTTGTATCAATTAAGTTTTTGCAATCACCTCTAGCCCTGAGGTATGGGAAATGGTGCCTCTAGCCCCTGATCCTTCTTCAGTTCTCCCCTCTGGCCTGGAACCCAAACCAAGACCTCCAGCCTCCTCCTGTAAGTGCCCACAGTCAGTGGCATCCCCACCCCACTGCACTCACCAGACATGTACTGACTCCTTCTCACTCTGGACACATCTCTGCAACACAGCTAAGTCTGGCTTTCCTTGTCAGCAGAGATCCCCTTGATCTTCCCCAGCTCAGACACCCAACTCCCTTCACTGTCCAGGGGTTAAAGTTCCTGTGGCTGGGGATGAGGCAGCCTCCCAATCCAACTAACCCCAGTGCTTGTCACTTGTTGTTTAAGTGGCCTAGAGGTGTTTACTCTTCACAGGGACCAAATCTTGGCCTGGAGTTTTTCTTCAGATCTTCTTTGCTTGTCCCAGGACAACCACTATTCTGCCCCCTCTTTATTTTTGCCACTCTATATTTGCCCTGAGATACCGTTATTATCTTATTTGTGGGGAAAATCTGGAGAGCTTAGAATTTTCTGACCTACTCCATCATCTTCCCAGAATTTTCTCCTCGACTACCTATATTTTCTTTAGGTATGTATAGGGGAAAACATAATCAATCAACAAGCGTTTATTAAGCCCCTAGACATTTAAAGACAGAGGTAATATAGTCCCTTGCTCTCAAAGAGCTCATATCCTATCAGGAGAGACATAAACATATATCAGTATGCAGTATAGAGAAAATATACAAAATAAATACAAGATAGTCAGTCAATTAATGTTTATTATGCTATTATGTGCCAGGCACTGAGCTAAGTGATGGAGATACAAAAAACAAAGAACAGAAGCCCACAGTCTAAGGAACATGCCAGAACAAGGAGAGGAAGAGGAACAGTAGGCTGGTAGATGAAGAGAACTGAATTCAATTCAACCAGCATTTATTATGTGCCTGCTATTGGCAGAACATTTGGTCAGGGGCTGGGTATCCAAAATCAATAATGAAACAGTGTCTACCCTCAAGAAATTTGTGTGGTACTGGGGAGAAACAACATAGCTACAAATAAATAAACACAAACTAACTTGGGCCAGGGCAGCTAGGAGCCACAGAGGATAGACTGCTGGCCTTGGAGTCAGGAGAACCTGAGTTTACTAGCTCTGTGACCCTAAGTAAGTCACTTAAACTCATTTGCCTCAGTTTTCTTATCTGTAAAATGAACTGGAGAAGAAAATGGCCAACCATTCCAGTGTCTTTGCCAAGAAAACCCCAAATGGGGTCATGGACCATCAGACATGACTAATCAACTAAACCACAACAAGTGGGAGTCAAACACAAATACATGGAAAGGGGTGAGTGGGGAAAGGTCTCCTGAGCTCACCTCTGAAGGAAGCTAGAGCATTCTAAGGGGCAGAACAAAGCAAGGAGAACCACCTGACCTTCGAGTAACTCCTATTTTTTAGAAATAAGAACTGTCACTAACTAGTTTTATGTTTCTGCCAGACTAGAAAAGCTTTCTCCTAGGACTGTGCACAGAAATTGTACATGAAAGGGGCCCCAGAAATACTTGTGGGCTCATAAAAATGTAAGTAATTGGAGTGGGGGGAACTTCGAACACAAAAACCAGGCATCCCCAAATAGGGCCTTGATCCCCAAACTCCTCCAGGCAAGTCAGAGCCCAGCTTTAGTCTAACATTCCAGCATGTTATCCATAGAACCATCTGTTTTCATTGTCCCAGACTGGTCCTCTTTTATTCTGTAGTGCATTCCACTCTCGGTTCAGACTGTGGTAAATAGTGAAAGACACTCCCCTTAAATATAATAAAATGCCACTCTGAAAGGAGACAAAGTGCCAGGCTTCCAGACGGTTTCAACTCATTCTCCTGCTAGCACTATCTCAGAGTAATCTCACTCGTTAACCAAGGTTACTAATGTACCTTATCTTCATCTTCAAAATAGTTGGATAATGTTAGAATATATATATCATAAAAAGTATACTGTTTCAACAGTACCGTTCCCAGTCTGTATCTGCCACATCTGTATCTTTAGATGTCAATGGTTCATACCAGGATAATGACCAAGAGTCCAGATCCTTTTTTTGTGTGCGTGAGACTTTAGACAAATGATTAAACAGTAGATAAACACCATTATCACTAAACATATAAATAGATGTTTGTCTTGCAGCCCAGCATTCCTTGCGTAGAGAACATGGACTTCATTATGTAGCTGCGAGAATGTAGACAGCCTTATTAGGAACTGCTTAATCATCCACTCATAATTTCAAAGGAACACAGGAATCTTTCTTTCCCAGGATGAAGGAAAGAACCGTGGTGAGTGAAAAGGAGAGTTGATAGTCTCTTGTAGACTGAAGGGCCAATGGAGTGCACCTTGCACATTATAGGGAATAAACTAGATACGGTTTAGAAATAAGTCATAAAATGAAAATGAATTTCTGTCAACACATTGATCATTTCAACAGTGGTGGAGTGTCGTTGCTTTTTTGCTTGCTCAGCTGGAATGTCAAGCGTTATACATCAGTCCTCAGAATAATTCTTCATGTCACAGGCCTGTGAATACTCATCCAGTTCTGGAGATGGCTCATTAAACTCAGAGCGAGGGTGGGCCACTTAGCATGAAGATGAAATAACAGTTTGGACTCTTTCCAGAATGTGGTTAAGACACAAATCTCTTTTCTAGAGCTTTCTCCTAGAGTAGGACTTAACTACTAGCCATCAGCCTAGGAAGGGCTGGCATTGTGGCCAAACTAGGACTTATGTTCCAAGACCTTCCATACTTTGGAAAGACCAGAATAAAATACTACACCACCCACCAACTCCATTGGCTTTATAGAAGGTCTAAGGATAAGGTGGATGACTCTATAAGAAAAGCAAGTTATAAAAATGCCATGTAGGTTATTATAAGAGGGGTATTTTAGGAGTGATGAAGACCCTTGAACAGCAATAGCACCTGATTCATGGTGCAAGATAGTTGGGATTCCCATTTGGACAGTAACAAACATGGAACAAGATAGATCACTTCCTTCACTGTTTAATTGGAGGTGTTATTTGCGATAGAATATAAATTGTCTTTGTCATTTATCAACCTATTAAAGGATCTCCTATTTGTGAGGCAGGAACTTAACTTGAAGGATATTCAAAGATGTTTCCAAAGTCAGAGAGGATTGGTTTCCTAGCCAAAAATAACAGTAATAAATCGTGTGTGAAGTGTCCTTACCAGGTAATTATTTGTGTATCAGATTAAATGGATGTGCTGATCAAATATGTAAGAGGATATTTCAATATATTTTCAGTAAGAGTATATTTCAGTCTTTCAGTGGATTTTACCAGGAAGTACTCCTTCCGCTAGAGATGATCACAGCTATTCCACACTTTGTCATTCTCTGGTATTCTTATCCATATCTTTGTGTACATATTCCATAGATAATCCTACATATGACTGACCTGCCTCCTTTTATGGTTATACATGTTCTCGATGATGTCTTTTCTATCATTTCTCATCCCCAGACCATCATTAATAACAGTGGGCTTGTACTGGCCTGCAACTTTCCATTGCCTTTTGGGTTACCTCTAGTTTTGATTCTTTGGAAATTGTGTTATCCCATGAGTTACAACTCTGTGAGGCTATCAGGAGATAATTGGTGTTTAAAAAGATGGTTTAATGCAGTGGAGTGAAGTTCATTATTATCATTGAAAATGTAGCACAATTCCCCAGATGCAATACAATCTCCTTTTTCCCTCTTATTCATAGTTCATTGTCAGTTTCTAGAGTCTACCCAAGATAACAGAGTTAATCCAACATGGATGAATTCAACGAACTATTCATCCAACTCCACGTCATAATTTACACTTCGTGCATTCTTCAGTCTACTTTCTCTTTCCAATGCAGATGGCTATGCCAATCTCTTCTGGGTTTCCATTAATTTCATTGAGGATGACTGGATTGCATAGTGTAATCAGCACAATATTATTTACAAAGAGAAGCTCCTGGGAAAACCTCAACCTCCAAATGGAATCTCTCTTCTATTTGGACTTCGTGCTTGATGATGTTCTGTAGTGAGTAACACAAGATTAAACAAGAAGATTACTGTTTACTTAATTACTTTGACTCAAAGATAGCCACAAGGGAATTCTGAATGGTTCAGAACCAAGAAATTATACTATGACAGCTCTCCTCCACATCTTCCCAACTGGCTGATTAATATATCATACAAATTAAAATCAAAAACTCTTTAATGATGTTGTCCAATACTCACTACTGAGAGCAGTATTCAGTGGCATTTCTCATTGTTCTCAGTGAGTTATAGAAAAAAGTTATGCCTATGGATAAATTTAATATATGCATGCAGGGTAGTTTATTAAAGGGGGGCTATTAAGGCTGCATTTTGCCCTAACAATTTGGTCCATTTTTTGTAAGTCAATAAAGAACTGACATCCCATATTTTTTATATTTTTAGACAATTATGTCACTACAAGGAAGGGTTCTGAAAATCTGCGAAGGTCTAACTATTCTCTTCTCATAGTTACATCAAATATTTCACCAAAGTATTCATAAACCACTCTCATGAAGATTTTCTAGAGATGAAAAAGTAAGCATATAGGTAAGCAGAGGTATGACAGGAAATATTTAACAACTGGTTCTCTGGAGGAAAATTTATGTGCAAGACACTTTTATATTTTATCTGCATTATTAACATTTTCTTCATCACTAGTTCTAGACAACCAGCAAAACAATAAATCAAATCCTGATTTATGTGAAGTATTTGATGATTTTAAGATACAAATGCTCATATTGAAATTTAACAACCAGCTCTTGTAAACTGGTATGACATGGCTCCAGCATGCCCCTGCCAAGAGTTACCGATATCTATTGACCTCTTACTCTTTTGTGGCTACATGACATCAAAACATGAAATACAATTGCCTCCAAAGAGAGGAAAAGTGAGTATCACTTAGAGGGCAATGGAGAGGCATATGGCGGATCTGAGCAGGCTGCTATATATGACCAATAAGAAACTGCAAAGAGCAGGGATAGGAGATATCATCAAGCAACTGTATAATGGGAGGAAGAGAAGGGTTGGCTGGGTCATGGGACAAGAGTGGGGAAGGGCAGTTGTATGGCTAGAGGCGTACTGCTGGAATCCTCAGGAAAATATCAGGACAAATTGGGGAAAGCCTCTAACACATTGGATACACCCTCTGTGGCAAACTTTAGGAGGCAGCACGGGCAAAAGTTTGTTACATGAGTAGGCATAGATGAGTTTCTATCTTCATTGTTGGAAAGAACTTCAAATCAATGAGATCACAGAGAGAGTTAAGTATTTTAGTATTTATTTACTCTCTGTCTTTCTCACTGTGTCTCTGTTTGTCTGTCTCTCCCTCTTTGTCTCCCCCTCTGCCTCATTCTCTCTGTCTCCCTCTCTCTCTCTCTCTCTCTCTCTCTCTCTCTCTCTCTCTCTCTCTCTCTCTCTCTCTCTCTGCCTCACTGTCTCAGTCTCTCTGTCTCTGTCTCTCTGTCTCTGTCTCTCTGTCTCTCTCTCTCCCCTGCCACCTCACCCTCTCTGTCTTGCTCCCTCTCTCTCTCCTCTCCCTCACTGCTCTGTCTCTCTCTTCCACTGGCTGTTTCTGTCTCCATCTTTTTGTCTCTGTCTCTCTGTCTCTGTCTTCTCTCTCTCTCCACACACACACCAACACACAGAGACTTTTGTTTAAGTCCTGCTTCACATACATACATGTATACATACATGCATACTGGCTGGGTTAACTTGGACAAGTCACTTAACCCCTCATTGCCTAGGCAACTCTCCAAGACTGCAGAGCAGTTGTTGTTATTACATCAGTGGTTCTGCTCCACCATGAAATCACAACTCTGAAATAAATCAAAGTTTATGGCTGCTCACCTTTTTCTTTCATTTGGAACTTTGCCATTTTGAGCTATCTTGAAATTCATTTCACTATTTAACTTCCAGAATGGCTTTCCTTCTATGTCATCAGGTCCACTTGTTTTCCCTGGCTTCATCTTCTTATGTACCAATGATTATTTACATCCCTTTATTGTCCTTCTTTGGGGTTTCCTTGGTGAATACGGTTTTGGAGTGGTCTACCATTTCCTTCTCTAGCTCTTTTTACAGATGAGAAAACTGAGGTAAAGGGTTAGGTTGACTTGCCCAGAGTCACATAGCTAGTTAAGTGTCTGAAGTCACATTTGAACTCAGGTCTTCCTGACTCCAGGCCCCATGTTCTATCCTCTCTGCCACCTAACTGCCTTGTTGCCCTTCTACTCTAATTGGTAAAGACTCTGGGGATGATCTTAAACCCCACGTACCCTCAGTTGGTTCTCGCCCTCATCTTTCTTTCTTTTTGCCATTTTATGATGCAATGCTTCTTCAATCTTCCATCTTCCTCCTCCAAAAAGGTTTTTGAAAATAAGCTTTTGTTTTCCTCTGCATTCTGTGTGTGTGATAAGGAGATTGTGTCTGTCAACTGAAGTGACAGGGATTCTTTTAGTTCCCTCACTGTAGTAACTGTGTGGCATTTGGTACAATTCTCTAAGAGATTCTGCAGAGCAAAATTCATGTCTTTTATTTTGTTCATTTCCCACTTTCCAGAGTTTAACAACTTGTTGATAGTTGCTATAACTGTACATAGGGTCATCATTTTATTTTTATCTTATTTTCCCCTATTTGTCATAGATTTTGACCTTTAACCAATAGATGAGCTGATTCCTATACACAGCCACACAGCCGATTATGAAATGATTTCTACATCAGGTAGCTAATTGTTTCTTGTCTGTGAAGATACAATCAGTTTCTCTTTCTATGACGTCGTTAGATATTTATCACTTGTCACTAGCCCCTTCTGACATCCTTTTAATAGAAAGTATTCATAATCAATAGGCATGAGGTTTTTGAGTCATCCACAAACCTTTGATCTAACTGTGTCCTCCTTCTTCCCCTGGGTCCACCTTTGCATCTAAATCAGCAAGTATACAGGGATGTGTCTACTTTGTTTAGAGAATCTTGTCAAATTCTTCATGAGATTTTGTTTTCATAAAGAAGCAACCATTATCATAATAACATTATAGTTACATTATACCTATTATCTGTCAAAGTACTTTCCCATCTGATCTGATCATACGATAATGAGATTTAGAACTGAAAGGAACTTAGAAACTATCTAGGCTAGTTGCCCCATTTTACAGATGCTTACATCAGTCCTATGAGTTGAGTAGAGAAAGTGTTATTTTACCTCCCTTACCGCTGAGCCAGAGAGAGATTAAGTGACTTGTACATAGTCACGCAGGTATTAGTAGTAGAATAGGAACTTGAGTCTAGATTTCCTGACTCTTAATCCAATGTTTAGGAATGAGAATAACTTTTAGGAAGACAAAATTTTTGATAGAGAATCCCTATCAGACCCCTATCTCTCTGTGGAAAACTCCCTCAACTCATACAGCCACTTTCTCCTTACTCCATGTATCCTATCAAAACTTAAAATCATGGCAGGTCAAGAGCACATCTTTCTAACTGATTGATTAGTATATATTTTTTATGTCTTATTTGTTTTATTTTAATTTATGGAATAAATCTAACATTTCCATAACAGTATAATTTTTCAAAAAGACGATTGCACTTGAAACTGAAAATCAATTATGTACAGTTTTCTATTCCTTTTGAATATGTAATAAATTTTCCACATAACTTTCTTTTTTTCTTTTACTTTCTTTTTGTCAATATCTTCATCAAAATCTGGACAGATAACATCATCAGGTTTGTCTCATGGTCCTTATATGGAGGACAAGTTGAAATTTATAAAACTTTCAGTTGCTGCAGCTGGAAATCCCCAAACAATGATATTTGGTATTCATGCTTGTGATTCATCATCTATCAGTGCAAAGAATGCTTTTAGGTTAGAGAATAACAACTTAGGAGACCCTGCCCAAGAAGCTCATGATGTTAACCATTAAGCAAAAGACAAGCCAGACTGTCATGAGTGAGTGCATGCTTAAACTGGAGATTGTCTGCCAAGATTTTAAAGTATTTTCAGGGGCAAAAGGGATGGACAACCCTAGGAAAAATGCAAAGTAGGGAAAGTTAGTCTTCTCTATGCTTTTATCTCATTCAAATCCATTCATCTCACCTATCTCCTCTAGACAGCCAGTGTTTGCCTCTTACTCCAGCCACAATTTTTTTTTTAGAGCTAGAAGAATGTCAAGGTCACCTAAGTTCAACTCCTTTATTTTATAGATGAAGAATCTGAAGCTCATAGAGGTTAATTGACTTCACCAAAAATTACATAGTTGAATGATAGAGCTGCAGTAAAAGACTCTGATTCCTGGTCCCCTGTTCCTGAACATCTCCATGATCCCTTCTAACATGAAAAAAAGCAGTCTGGTCAAGTGAGTCACACCAAGGTGTGGTCCTTCCCAGGAGTAACCGCTTCTCAATGGAAGACTCTGTGGGGAAATTCATATTTAATTAATTCAAAAGAATGAATCTCTTTTGTTTCTGTTTCATATATATGTTTCCATAAGCACGCATCTCCTTTTATAGAATGAAAACTCCTGAGGTCAGAGATTGTTTTTTTTTTTTGTTTTTATATTTGTCAGTGCCCTGGCACAGGGGTGGGCCACATGTGGCCCTCTAGGTCCTCAAGTGTGGCTCTTTGACTGAATCCAAACTTCACAGAACAAATCCCCTTTAAAATAAACTATTTGTTATGTAAAACCTGTACTCAGTCAAAAGGCTACACCCAAGAACCTAAAAGGTTACATGTGACCTTGAGGCTGCAGGTTCCTCTCTCCTGGTCTGTCACATAGTAGGTACTTTAAAAATGCTTATTGATAGATTGATTGATGAGGGTATATTTTTAGACACTCTATTGTTTGCAAGGGAAAGATACTTTGGGTGAACTAGGGCTGAACTTGACCAAGTATTAACCTTTTATGTGCCATGGACCCCTTTGGAAGTCTGGTCAAGCCTCTAAACCCCTTCCTAGAATAATGTGATAGTATATACATAGGATTATAAATGGAAACAATTATATTCCTCTCCTCATTTCTCACCTGCCTGTATTACTTTTGGTCTTCTCTGACTGATTTCTCCACTTGGCTCCAGGATATTCATTATTATATATATCTCATCATCCTCTAAGATCCCATCAGCCTTAGTACTTGGCCTCTTTACTACCTCTGATTGGGGGGTGTGGGTATGAACCCCAAATCCTCTAAGGAGAGAGCTCAGCTCAGATAGTTCTTCGTTTCTCACCTGCCTACACAACTTTAGGATTTATGAGATTAATTCCTCCCACTATGTCTTCATCACTTCTCCTTCCCCTCAAGTCCTCTTCCTACTGCGCTTTTCAACTCCCTTTTGCATTGCCTTTCCCCCATTAGATTATAAACTCCTTGAGGGCAGGGACAGTTTTTCTTTTTTCATATTTGTATACCTTGCACTTAGCACAGTGCCTGGCAAATAATAGGAGCTTAATAAATGTTTACTGACTATTGATTATATTGAAATACAGCTGTCAATTTAAAAAAAAAAGTTGTTGGGCTCCAGATTAAGAATCCTTCTCTAGATGTTATCCAAGGTATCTTACAGCTCTATTATCTTATTATTCCAACTTGAAGAAATCATCAGGAATGAATAAAGACCAGTAAGGCCAAGAGTGAATATATCACTTTGAAAGGAAAGAGTGAGGTTAATGACTTTGTGCAGCTCTATCCTATTCATATCCAATTCAATCACAAGTCAAGACATCACCCTCATGATGTCTGAGAACAAAGAAACAACAACGCTACACCACATTTAAGCAAAGTCAATGCACATGTGCATATATACATATATCTTTATACAGATGTGTGTTGTGGTAGCTATGTAGATATATAGAATCCTGATTATATATATATATACTGTCCTTTCCATATGCAAAGATAGAACTTCCAGAATCAATGGAGTATTCACTTGGAAGGATTTCTTAATAGCTGTGACAGATTAGGCCTAAACCATTCACACTCCCACTAACGTTCTCAAGACAAGTAAAATGTATTTTTGAGATGCCCAGCTGGCCAACTGATCCATAGTAATAAAGATGTAAAATGAAGAATTTATTTTATATGTAACTATTGGAGGGGAAAAATTAAGTATCTTAATGGACAATGAGAAGTCAGCAATATAGTGCTATAATTTAGAATGCGAGAACATTCCAGGGTAGGTTTGGTGTTAGAAAGAAGACCAAATTGCTTCCAGATATCTTCTCTGCTTGGCATGGTGCCAGATACGTTCTTTGGCATTTTCAAGGAAATTGTTTGTTTTGACACCCCTACTAAATTGGCGACCATACGCCAATAATGATGAAGATGATGATGATGGCTAGCATTTATTATAGTACCTCCAGTGTGCCAGGTACTGTACTAAGTGCTTTATAGATATTTTCTCACTTGATTCTCACAATAGCACAAGGGAATAGGTACTATAATTATCACCATTTTACATGTGAGGAAACTGAGGCAAACAGAGGTTAAGTGACATGGTCACACAGTACATATCTGAGGCTAGATTTCAGTACTCTATCTACTGTGCCACCTAGCCGGCTCTATCATTATCAATATCAGCCAACATCTAAATGGGAGATTTTGATAGCAAGACCCAGAAAAAAAGGACTCAGAATAGAGACTGAAGGATAGTAAGCATAGGAGAGGGTGTTCTGGTGAAAGGAGAGGTTGCTGAAAGCATATAAGGAACATGAAGCAAACCTCCCGTTATATTTACCATGGAGTTAGGACCTCACTAAACTGGGTATAGTTCTGGGCTCTATAGCTAAAGACTAGAAGACACAGTTCATGACAAAACTACAGAAATTATGATTAAAGGGCTAGAAAAAAATCTTATACTGAAAGATGAAAAGAATTGCCTTTATCTAGCTTGTGAGAGGACTTGATGATGCTTTCCAATATATAAAACAGTTTGACAGGAAGCATGGTGACCAGCTGTTCCTGTTCCGTCTCCATGGGGGATAGAATATGGAGGAATGGGCTTAGATAGCAGCATGGGGGAATTTAGGTTGTGTGAAGTTTAAAAATTCCAAAGAGGATTATTAAACTCTGGAATGAGTGACTGGGGGGGGAGGCGGGAGGCTGGTAATGGCATATCCTTTTCTGGAAATCTTTAAAAATAGACCAGATCTTCATCTATATGAGAAGGCTTAAGTATAACAATGCCTGAAGGCAAACAGTACATTAGGCAACTTTTCAAGGTTCCTTATAGCCCTCTAATTCCGAATCTATTGAGATGTAATAAATAAAAGAATAAACATCCCATGAGTTCTCAACTTTTTCTTTCCTGGATACTTGGAACACACAACTGAATTTGTTGTTCCTCCGGAATTCTGTGGAATTTTCACGAGTGTCTAAACATAGTAAACCAGTAAGAATAACATGTCACATTTAGCTAGCGCTTTCAGTTTTGAAAATTGCTTTATAAGTGTTAGATCCCTTGATCTTCACAGCAAAACTGTAAAATTTAGTAAATGACCACAATAATATGAAGGAAAATAATTCTGAAAGTTCACAGAACTCTGATCGTGACAGCAAGCCATCATAATTTCAAAGCACTGATGGTGAAATGGGCCATCCAGCTGTTGGCAGAGGTGATCAACTAGAAATGATGCAACATATTTATAGATATGGTCAATGCGTTGAGTGGTATGGCTTAAACATATTTATTAGAAGGTAAACGGGAGTTTCAGTGGGTAGTAATAGAAATGAAACAATAGAATATCATTAAAACATTTTTTAAAATAGACAGAAAACAAAACAGTTCAGAGGGGGACACAGAAGTAATTTTTGTTACCCTTAAGTTAAATTTAACAGACAACTTAAAAAAAAAAACTAACAGAAGTATAGATATAATCCATTTCTTTTGGTCTTTGTTTACTGAAGTGTTCAAGGGGCAGCTAGATGGTGCAGAGGATAGAGCACCAGTGCAGGAGTCAGGAGGACCTCAGTTCAAATCTCATCGCAGACACTTGACACTCACTAGCTGTGTGACCTTGGGCAAGTCGCTTAACCCCAATTGCCTCATCCTGGGTCATCTCCAGTCATCCTGATGAATATCTGATCAATGGATTCAGATGAGTCTGGAGGAGAAGTGAGGCTGGTGACCTGCACAGCCCTCGCTCACTCAAAACAAAATCAAGTGCAAGTCATGTCATTATTTCTCTAATGGCATGGTCTTCTTCGGCAATGAAGGACAAACACACACACACTGAAGTGCTCATGTTTGCTACTTTCATACTAAAAAAAAGGAAGTTTATTTTTAAATAACTCATTAAATTTTTATTTTATTTTTAAACCTATTTTACAGAAAACAAAATTGAGACTGGACAACATTTAAGTGACTTGTCTAGCACCCATAGCCACTAAGTGTCTGAGGTTGAATTTGAGCCTAACTCTCCCCAACTTCAAGTTCATTGCTAGAGTCTAGCCAGTACTCTACCATGCCTCTGTATTAATAGATGCTTTCATACAGAGAAGATGGAAACTGCCCTACTGAGTTCCAAATGGAATACATTAGGCTCACAGCCCATTTTTGACCTCCTGGGCCACTACAAAGTCCTTCTAGCCCTGGTTTCCTGCTGCCTGTATCTTAACCTTATGAATCAGCCAACTTTTCTCCCTGATGGTTTGTTGTTATTATTTAAAATTCACCTCCTTCTGTTTTGAAGTTTCCTGCTTCACAGTCATGTTTCTACATCTCTGAATGGTACTGTCTTGCAGCTGGAAACCCTATGGAAGCTGATGAGTCAGGATGAGAAAAAACAAATAAACTTTTATGGCTAGATCTCTCTAAGTCATATGTTTTCATGCAGATATTTTCCCTGACTCACTCCCATGAGCACTCTTTGGATCTATTCAAGTCAAATCAACAAGCTGTTATTAAGCATTTACTATGTACATGCACTGTGCTAAGCACTGGAAATACAAATACAAGCAGAAAGAAAAACAGTCCCAGTCATCAAGGAGATTACATTCTAATGGGGGAACAATACAGAAATTTCTAGAAAAAGCTGAAAAGCAGAGTCAGGAAAGAGGAGAAGAAATGGTGGCTCCTGGTATAGGGACATGATAAAGAAAATCTAAAGAGTCAGGAGTGAAACCTGGAGAGGAATGAAGACATGGTTGGTCTGGGCATCCTTTTTAAAGTGGAGATTCTGTAACAGCCTCTATATAAAATGCATTTATATAGAACTTTAGGGTTGAAAAAGTACTGTACATATATCATCTGATTGGATCCTCATTACAACCCCATTTTATAGATGAAACTAAAGCTGAGAGGTTAAGTGACTTGCCAAGGGTCACATAGCAAGTAAGGGTTGGTCTGAGACAAGATTCAAACTCAGGTCTACCAAGTCTATCACTCTTACCAACTGTTCTTCTTCTGTTCTCATGTTCTCTCTCCCTCTCTTCCTCCTGCATCCCTCCCTCCCTCTCCCCCTATGTCTCTGTCTCTGTCTCTCTGTCTCTCTCTCTCTCTCTCTCCTGTTTCCCTCTGTTTCCTCTCATCTTTCCCAGTCTCTCCCTCTCTCTCTCCTCGCTCTCCTCTTCCCCACCTCTCCTTTCTCTCCCTCTTCTGTCTTTCCCCTTTTCTTCTCTCTCTCCCTCCCTTTCTTTCCTTTTTCTTCTCTTTCTCTCTCTCTCTTTCCCCTCCTTCCTTTCCTTCTTTCTTCTCTCTCTCTCACCCTAGAAGACAGAAGATTATTGTACTTGTTTTGTTTTTTCTCTCTTTCACTGGTACTGCCCTATACACGTATCACTTGTTTCCATTTCCATATCTGTAGAGAATCTACAGTTTCGGGATGAGTATCCCTTATTATTTTGTCGAGGGTTATGGACAAAGAAGCAAATGACAAACAAAGAACTCAATATACAAACGACAAAAAAGGAATGCAGCTGATGTACCTTAGGGCAGAGGCCTCCCTCAGTAGATGAGGATCTACCAGCTAAACTAGGCGGCGGTTTACATGTTTGATTTCAAAGCTTACTGGAGTCATCATACACCTACTGGAACAGACTTCACATTTTAAAGTTTGCTGGGATGAACAGTACATCTAGTAACAAACAACACCTTCCTCCCTCCAAGAATTAACTGTCCACACTCCCAGCCCCGCCCTCCAGTTGTCACCTTTGCTGTCAGAAATCTTTATCCATTGTCCCCACCCCCACTCTACCATCCCTTGTCCCTACTAGGACACTCAAAGTTTCAGAGAAATGAAAAGAAGCCTCTCTTCAAAACAGAAAAGATAAAATGGGGACCTTAGGACTGTGGGATCAAAAACTGCCAAATGTGAGAAGGCATCCTCTTTTCCCCACAGCTAATAGTTTCCCTCATAAAACCTTAACCCAATCCAACAACTTTAGTAGTCTACCAGATGGATATATTGTGGTACTAGTAAAGCAGGGGTGATATTAGGACACCATTTATATTGATTCTCAAAAAAAGATCAAAACAATTGTAAAAGTACCAAAGGAGGACAGCTATAACATTTTATTATGCAAGAAATACACCAGTTGACCACTGCTTTAGGGCAAGGGTTCCGAACCTGGGATCTCTGAACTTGTTTCTTTGAAGGAACATGTCACTCTGCCCCACGCCCCCACTCTTTCAGAGCTAGGTGGGTCACATCTCCCTACCAGAACCAGGGTTCCAGGGGAATAACTCTGAAGACTTGGGATGTCTCTTCTTTATTGCCATCAGCTTGAGCTCCTACTGGTTGTGTCCTCCTTTTTGTTAGTTGCAAGTGATTAGCACCCCAGTTTCATTTAGCACCAATTAACTTTTATAAAAGGATATTTACTTCAAAGTTATAGCAAGAAAAAATGTACAAATATTTTCCCCAATAACTTATGGGGTGTAATCTCCACTATATCACCCCAGTCTGGGGAGGAGGAATTAGGTTCATAATTTAGCTTTGTCTCTACATAGCAAAGATCCTCCCAAGTTCATATTCCAAGGTGACATCACTGTTGAATAAGTCTTGAGGGAAATGATTATTAATAACTAATGATTTGGGAAGATTCAGATTTTTCTTCTTCTTTTATCCTGCAGACTTCAGTCTCTGAAGGTTGAGCTAACCTTCTTCCCTATCCAGACCCCACCCAAGTGAGGGAGTCATTGTGCTCTACTCAGGTTTGGATAAGGATAAATTCTTTTAATAAAAGGTCCAAGGCTGATGGCAACTTTGAAGTAAATGAAATAACTAAAGTTCATTTGAATAGTTTCATCCCCTTATAATATTCATTCTCTCATTAATTGTTAACCAATCAGATTTGATTGCCACTCTTGGGAACACCCCCTCTTCCAATGGGCACATATATTATGAACCCACTGCCATGATTGTCTTTGGTCTAAGAGAGATGGCCCATGACCATCCTTTTTTTAAAATGCTGGCATTATTAATAAAATAAATTATAAATAAAATAAAATGATTAAATTATCCAGAAATTATGTCTCTCAAATCTTTTTAAATGCCACAATCTTTATTTTGCCTTTTGCAGGTACAGGTCAAAAAGGTTGCTTCTGAAGATCAGTCCCTGCTCCTTGGGACATTGATACTGAATTTGCTACAACACTCAGCCTAGAACCAGGTTCTAGAGTGTCAGGATGTTAGAACACCTTCATGATGACCTTTGGAATACTTTAAGTCATGAAGCTTCACTCCCTTCACCTCGTGGATGATCATCAGATACCATGAGTAAAAGAGTTGCTGAGTTTTCCCAGAATTGAAAGAAGCAAAAAGGTAGTAGCTAAAGCTTACAGGCCTTTTTGATTACCTTTGCATCCAGTTAAAGAGCCACCATGTAATTAAATGGCTGTAAACAGTTACTAAATGCCCCAGTCTCTCCTTATACACCATCACAATTCTCCTGGAATACCGTCTCCCCAGTATCCTCCATATGGAGAAATTGTACCAATTGAGTAAGTGAATGAGGTCTGCACATGCACCATACCCCCTAATACATAAATATTCTGATAACTATATTTCAATATAATTGGTTTCACCTTATCCTTTCCCTCCTAGCTACTGCCCTGGACTGTATGATCTCCAGAAACTCATCATTTTGCAAGAAGAAAGGAACTGCAAAGTTTTTCTTCAGTGGTCTCTGCCCCTGGAACCTTCCTGATTGGAGAGGATGGAGGATGGACATTGGAGACCTCCTCCTTGATCTTCCACCATATAAGAAGAGCTCTCTGGGGAATTTACCTCATCCTTTCCCCTACGTTACTTTCCTGGACTTCATGGTCTCCAGAAAAATCATCATACTGAAAGATGAAATAAACACCTCCTCAGAACACTGCTCTTCCTGGCTGCAGGATTTCATCATGTCCCATATGGTGTAAATGCCCCTTCTATCACCACTTTTCAGCTTCTTTCCAGTGTTTTCTTCCCCCATTAGATCGTGAGTTCCTTGAGCAGAGAGACTCATGCCTTTCTTTGTATCACTAGTGTTCTGCACCTAGTAAGTGCTTGACAAATGTTTATTGATTCCCTTCTTTTATATTTTTCAAAACATTATTCTGACATGGGTTCTCCAGGCTTCATCAGATTGCCAATAGGATCTAAAAAAGATTTAGAACAAAAAAGGTTAAGAATGCCTGCTTTAGAGCCACTAATATAACTTTCTCCTGTTTCAGTTTTCTTATCTGGAAAATGAGAAACTCATGGAAGCTGAACAAAATTGCTCTTTCAGAAAAACACAGAATAAGGTTAGGAATTATCCATGGCTCCTTTTTTAAAAATTAATTTTTTTTAGTTAACAAAAATTTATTTTCTTTCCTTCTCATGTCAACCATTCCATTGGAAAGAAAATGAAAGAAAAACCCTTGTAACAAATATCCAGGCTCACTGATCTCCTAAATGTCCTCCATATGTCCATGACATTAGATGAAGTGGGGTGGGGATGTAGCACCAGCCCTTTTCTACCCATTCTTACTTTGTTGCCTTCTCCTAGTTCTCCTTATGAAAGTAAATGACCATTTGTATGACAGAGGCTATACTGACAATATGTAACATGGTATTTTGCACATAGTCATCACTTAACTTTTTTTTAATGAGTTTTGAATTGAGGTGAGTTGTATTGAATTGACTGACCTTGGGTCTGCCATTGCTACAGCCTGAATTAGAAAATCTTCAAACATTTTTACTCCAAATACTTTTGGTCACAGCTCTTTCTCTAACAAGAAGATCCAATGTTTCCTGTTTCTAATTTAGTGTTTCAGTAGCTTTGTAGTTATGCTTATTTTGCAAGATTTATCCTACCAGTTTTTCCCCATTGTGATTCATCTATATTCATCCGTATATAATCCATATTCACCTATATACAGTGTTGTTACATTTTGTGCCATATTAATGTTATTTAATATACCAATACTTTGTGGATTATGATTTTATCTCAGTGTGTCTGCCTTTCCCAGACCTGACAAAGATCCTAACTTTTTCATACTTAATAGATTATAGGACCATCAATTTAGAGCTGAAAATGCCATCTATTTCAGCCCCTTCCTTTTATAGATGAGAAAACTGAGGTCCATATAGGTTAAATAATTTATCTGAGTTAACAGGTAGTGAGTGCAATGTAAGAATTTAAACCTAAGCTCTTTGATTCAGTCATTATATCACAAGTTGCTATGTTAAAAAAAAAAATCATCTAGTGAGTGACCTAATTCCAAACCACTCCCAAATTAATTCAACTGATTCTTGGATGTGCAGTGTATGATGTGCCCCTAAGAAAGTCCAAGGCTACCCACTGCATCCTGGGTCATGGTCAATCATCTTGACCTTTGTCTTACCATTGAACTTCAATTAATGAAGAAGGTAGTGAGGTTGATGACTTTCTGATGACTTTGCACAGGTCTGCCTCACTTAAATCCAATTCACAAGCAAGTCAAGACAACATTCTCATGATGTCATTGGTCCTCTTCAAGAAATAAACAAACAATACAATGTGTCCCTGAACCGTACTCAAAGCCTTTCCAGCTTGGTAGGATCCATCAGAGTTTGCTCTCTGTTGTCATATCCTTTGAGAATCCCGGTTCATGACCCCACCATTTGGAAATTTAGCGGGAAAATATTAGTATGTGTTATATAATTCTGTTGAATAAATTCATTTCTATATTCAGAGCCTGTTGTATGCCAATAGAATGTAGGCTTCTTCAGGGCAGAAATTGTTTTTCATTTTGTCTTTTTATCCCTAGTGCCTCATATAGTAGTTTGCATATCATGATCCTTGATAAATATTCATTGGTTTGGATTGGCTTAGATTGGGCCAGCCAGTGGGGACTGAAAAGTAGATGTGACCCAGACCCTAGTCTGAATGGAATGTTATAGCCATCACACAATTTTTAATTCAGGGATGGATTGTCTCCAAATGATTTCCAACATCATTAATTCCCTTGCCATCTATTCGAGGAAGCAGAAAGTTCTAGGTGCCCAACAGGGTGGCCAAAATTTGAATATAGGATTTATCTGAAAGAGAAATTATGAAAGAGGAGAAGAAGATCTTTTTTTCCTTCCTCCCTGAAATATCAGTCTTCCATGACTGAACCCCAACAAAGATGATATTTAGAGAGATAGAACAGACCTCAGATATCATCTCATTCAAATCCTTCATTCTACAGTTGAGAAAACTGAGGTCAAACATTTTCATCATGAAATTGCTCTTGTCATATTGGGTATTAATTGTACATCTGACAATCAGTCCATTTTTACCAAGTCTATCCTTGATTATAGCCCATAACCCTTTGTTATTTGAACTTTATTTTTGAAAATTCGGAACACGATGCCAGAACATTTGCCATTATCATATACATAGAAGAACAGAAAAAGAGGCTTATTCACTAAATTGTGAATCTTTGTTACATGCAGCTTGCTTTTCTGCTTAAGTTTGCAAAAAACTTAGCACATGACTTTCATAAAAAGAAAGAGAAACTGAGGCCAAAATCGATGCAGTAACTTTGTGAAGGGCACATGGGTGGGAAGTATCAAAGCCAGAGTTTGAACCCACACTCGAAATCTTAACTCTTTCAACTTACCCAAGTTTGTGATTGCATCATGCTCATCAATGGACCCAGGTTGACAATATGAAAAGGAAAATTTGGAAATAAACATATCCTGTTAATGAGCTGGATAATATTCAGAGGAGGATGACTAGGATGGTGAGGAATCCAGAGACCATGCTATTGGAAAATTGGCTGAAGGAACTGGAGCTATCAGGATAACCATGGCCCTTCCTGTCCCAAGGCAGCCCTGGAGTCAGCTGAGTTTTCCCAGTGAGCATTCAAAAAAAGCTTAAACAATTTAACAGGTATCTATCAAGTGTCCACAATACGTAAGGCACTCTGGTAAGCATTGATAATTGATGTGATGGTCCCTTTCCATACACTGTACCCTTTTCTGGTTTCCCCTTTCCTCCTTTGTATAACATGAATTACTAAGGATAAATTCATAAGGATATCCCTTAAGAAATGCAAGCTGGATTGCTGGTGGAGTTGTGAACTGATCCAACCATTCTGGAGAGCTATTTGGAACTATGCCCAAAGAGCTATAAAACTGCAATATCACTGTGAGGTCTATATCCCAAAGAGATAAAAAGCAGAGAGTACCTACTTGTAAAAAATATTTATAGCAGCTCTTTTTTATAATGACAAAATTGACAGGATGCCCATCAACTGAGGAATGACTAAGCAATTTGTAGTATATGATGGTAATGGAATATTACTGTGCTATAAGAAATGATGAGCAGGCTGATTTCAGAAGAAAACCTCAAAAGATTTATATGAACTCATGCAAAGTGAAGTGAGCAGAACCAGGAGAACATCGTACACAGTAACATCAATACTATGTGATGATCCACTGTGAATGACCTAGATATTCTCAAAGATACAATGACCTAAAATAATTCTAAAGGCCTCGTAATAAAGAACGCTATCCACCTCTAGAACAGAACTGATGAAATCTGAATGCAAATCGAAGCATACTATTTTTTACATTCTGTATTTTTTTTGTGATTGTGTTTATTTCCTTGAGTCAGTGTCTTCTTTCACACCACTACTAATATGGTAATATGTTTTATATTCTTACACATGCATAATTTATATCAAATTGTTTACTGACTCAGGGAGGGGAGAGACAGAGAGAGAAAATTTGGAACTCAAAATTTTTTAAATGAATGTTTCAAAGTTGTCTTTACATGTGAATAGGGAAAAAATATTTTTAAAAAAATGAAATGTAATCTGGAAAATAACTTCTTACTAATATTGGTTATGAAGGAAAGATTTGAATACAAGTCTTCATTGTGCAGCCTCCATTTATGTGCAGCAGCATCCTTATTATTGATTATTATGGAATTCTTCTGCAATAAAATTAATTTGATGCCTAAAATAGGATCCTTTAAATTTCAGTTTCCCAGGTAAATATCTCAATTCTCCATTTCACTTGAAGTGTGGAGACCTTAATCTAAGAAGCCCTGACAACTTACTCCATATCCTAAAGGTACAATACTACTCACCCTGCCCACTCAAATGCTCCACTATCAGGCACGGGTCCAATTCTCATTCCCCATCCATCTTGCTGCCCACTGAGTTCAAAGGGTGAGGCAAAGAGGGAAAGGAGAAAATCACTGTCCCGGCAAATGAAGCATCTCAAATATCAGCGTGAGACCTATGTTTAGGGTACCTTGTTGCTATTGTCCTACTTGGGTATCAACAACAGCTCAAGGGATTTCCAGAATTTCTATTAGAAAAATTTTCCCCTTATGTAGCAGCAACATAATAAGGTGGAAAGAACTCTGGCCTTAGTAAGGGCCAAGAGCTGTGGGATCTGGCTCCATCAGTTGCAAGTGACCTCAAGTAAGTCCCTTTGCCTTCTTAGTTTCCTCACTGATAAAACAAGGGGGTTGTTAAAATAAAATAGATGAAGAACCCCTTATAAAATAAAATCTGGGTTCTTAACTTTTTTTGAGTCATGGATTCCTTTAGTAATGGACCCTTTTCTCATAAGTGCATAAGATTACCAAGAAAATGTATATTGAGAAACAATTGTGAAAAAAATTTTAAACAATTTCTTGGACCCTGGTTAAGAAACTGCAGACTTATTATTGTTCAGTCTTTTCAGTTGTGTACAATTCTTTATGACTCCTGTGGACCTCTGTACATGGGGTTTTCTTGGTAAAGATACTAGAGTCATTTGCCATTTCTTTCTCCAATGGCAAACAGAGGTTAAGTGACTTGCCCAAGGTCACCAAGTTAGAAGTTTCTAAGGCTGGAAGTTTCTGAGGCTGGATTTGAATTCAGGTCTACCTGACTCCAAACCCAGTGCTCTATCCACTATATCACCTAGATGTTTCAAAAAAATAGTGTATGAAAATGGAAGAAATTAATAAGGCCAAAGGTTAGAGCTGTGACCCCATTTGGGGGCTTTCTTGGCAAAAAGACTAAAATGGTTTTGCCATTACATATGAGAAAACTGAGGCAAAGGGGGTTAAAGCACTTGCCCAGGGTCACACACCTTGTAGGCATCTAAGGCCAGATTTGAACTCAGGTCCTCCTAACTTCGGGGCTCCTACTCTATTCAATATGCCACTCAACTATCCATACACATATAGCATGTATCAGATATATTATCATTTATTCAGAATTGATTTGCTGTCTCAGAATTGCATGCATTTGTACACAAGGACACACACACATATGTTACTTGTATGAAAGAAATTCATGTAGAAAACAAGTTTCCCATTTGTCTTTGAACAGGTTAGCTTGAGTTCTTGTGATATCTGGGAGTGAATTTGGCTGGAATGTGAACAAAGCCTCCGGGGAGAGTATGTGTTTTGGATGTGGCTTCTAAGCCTGGTTTTCTTCCCCGTTACATTTAGCCAGCTTGAGGGAATAATTCACCACCTCCACAATCCAGATGACTAGTAAAGCTGGTTAACTTCTTGAAGTAGTTAAATGGTTGCTTTAGGGATGCTCCTCATGTTACAGAAAACCATTTCTCTGATTTCCCATCATCAAAGCTTCCCATCTGTAGTGTGCCAAATATTGGAAGAGTGATCTGTTTTTAAGCTAAATCAATTTTTTATCCATGAAAGCACTCTATTTGATATGGTGGATCAGTGTGCATCCAAATGAAGACAAAGTGATTTAAAATAAGTCATGCATTTGCTTCACAAGTAAAGAAAAATTCCAAAGGAAAAGTTAATATATTTTAAAAATTGAAAACTCTCAGAATATCTGAAAGAAAAAGATGATAGACTTACTGTATCCTAAAATCGAAGTAATTACAAAGTCAAATGCCTCTATAAGTTCATATTTAGCACAGAAGACATAGACAATTCTCCTGGGTTTTACAGACCCCTATCTTTTTTCAGCGATGCCCACAATAATTGAAAAAGTTACTACTTGGCACTTCTAACGCATTCTTATAAGTAACACTAGTTAGACCTTTCCTTGTATTCCTTACTATGTGGTTTTCTTGGTCTATCCTTTACTAATTGTCCCTTTGCTACAGCTGGCAGAAGCTGGCAATCTCATTTTTTACCCTACAACTGCTACTTGGTATCTGACCCCAAATCTGCACCTTGAAATGAGTCTAGAAAACTCATATCCCAAAGCATATATGGGGGGGCGGGGTTCAGTAAATGTTTGTTGTTGTTAATTATGTTAATATTGATCCAGGCCCATTTCCAACTAGTATAGCAAATGCTTTATCTGCAAGATGAGAGAAGAGGGCTGGTGGAATAGAAAGAGCCTTACTTTCACTAAGAGTTGGGAACCTAGGTGTTATATCTAACTCTGCCACTAACTACCTATGTAACCTTAGGCAAGTCATTAAACCTTTCTGGGTCTTGGTTTCCATATCTGTAAAATAAGGGAGAGGTCAGAATTGATGGTCCTTAAGATTCCCTCTAGTTCTAAGGTTCTATTGCTTGTGTCAAATAGAATCACAGGCTTATCAGTTCAGAGATTTAGGAGAAAAGCCAAAGCCATCTGTGTAGATTGAACTGGCAAATGGATCCAGGCAGATCTTTTAGGCAACACTTTGCCAAAAGAATCCAGATTTTAGAAAGAAAATTTCAGTCTGATATAAATCTACCTAAAACATTTGGCTTCTTCTCTAGCCAAAAACTTTGACTGCAAATTGAAATACTCCAGATGCATAGAGGGGATTTTATTGAATAGCCCAGAAATTTGAAAAAAGTATATGGATAGTAATGATGGTTTATGTTTCAGACAAATAATTATTGTTTCTAAAATGTCTACACATCTTCAACTGGGTTGATTCCATCATTTGGAAGGATTGTTCTCTTGGTGGTAGTGTTCTAACCATACAGCTTTCACCCTTTACCAGGATCCAGTGAAGCCCAATGATCCCAAGACCATTCCCACGTATAATACACAAAAAGGATAAACAGTGGCCATTAAAATGGAACACATTTGTCAATATTTCTATGACAATTCCTCTTCATCATCAGTGACCTAGGAAGTACCGCATTTGGATCCTAACATCTTGGCTGTATAATGAAGATATAGATAAAATCCTTAAGGTGAAATGGATGCCAGAAAGGTTAGAGCACCATAATCTTTAAGGAATCCTTCTTGTTTGTACTTTGTTCTCAAAGAAGACTATGACATCAGGGAGGTGATGTCATGACATTCGAGTGAATTGGATTTAAGTGAGGAAGAGTTGTGCAAAGTCACCAGCCTCACTGTCTCCTTCAGAGCCATCTGAGTCCAGAGGCCAGATACACGTCAAGATGACTAGAGATGGCCCCAGATACGATGATAGACCTTGACCTTTTAAAGCTAAGGTCTTTAGCAGATCTCATTTTGACTGAGGCAATCAATGCCCATTCAGTAATTAAAATGAGATTTTAAAAAATGGGGCAAAGAGACAACCAAACCCAATGCAATCAAAATTTGGAGGGATGTAGTAAATTGAGAAAGAATTTTTACAGCTAATCTTGGGGATAAAGGCCTCATTTCTAGGAAATATAGAGAATTGAGTCAAATGTACAATACAAGTCATTCCCCAATTGATAAATGGTCAAAGGATATGAACAGGCAATTTTCAGAGGAAGAAATTAAAGATATCTATAATCATATGAAAAAATGCTCTAAATCACTTTTGATTAGAGAGATGCAAATCAAAACAACTCTGAGGTGCCACATCACACCTATTAGATTGGCAAACATGACAGATCAGGAAAATGATAAATGGTGGAGAGGATGTGGGAGAGTTGGAACACTAATTCATTGTTGGTGGAGCTGTGAGTTCATCCAACCATTCTGGAGAGCAGTTTGGAACGATGCCCAAAGGGCTACAAAAATGTGCATACCCTTTGACTCAGCAATATCACTTCTAGTACTGTATCCCCAAGAGATCATAAAAATGGGAAAAGGTCCCACATGTACAGAAATATTTATAGCAGCACTCTTTGTAGTGTCCAAAAACTGGAAATCAAGGGGATGTCTATCAATTGGGGAATGGCTGAATAAATTATAGTATATGAATGTAATGGAGTACTCTTGCACCATAAGAAATGATGAACAAGAAGATTTCAGAGAGGCCTGGAAGGACTTATATGAACTGATGCTGAGCGAAAGGAGCAGAACCAGGAGAACTTTGTGCACAGCAATAACCACAGTGTGCAAGAGTTTTTTCTGGTAGACTTGGAACTTTGTAACAACACAAGAACTTAAAAAAAAACATATCCCAATGGTTTTCTAAGGCAAAATGCCTTCCACACTCAGAGAAAGAACTATGGAATTCATTCGCAGAATGTAGCAGATCATTTGTGTGTGTGTGTGTATTATGTTTTGATTTGTTATATGATTTCTTCCATTTCTTTTAGTTCATCTACACAGCATGACCATAGTGAAAACATATTCAAGAGGAAAGTATGTGTAGATCCTATATAGAACCGTATGCCGTCTTGGGGAGGGAGGGGAGTGGTGGGGGGTAGGGAGGGGAGAAAAAAAAAATCTAAGTTTTGTGGTAGTGATTGTAGAACATTAAAAAAAAATTAAAAAATTTTAAAAAATGAGGCAAAGAGGACTTTAACCCAGTGCCTCCAAACAAAAAAATCTAACTGGGAGGGGAAGACCCTCAGGGTTTCTGGCCAAAAGAGAAACAAATCCTATTTACATTCATTCTAAATCAATCAGGGTCCAAACAATGACTTGGAGAGCAACGTAGGCTGTAGTATATTTCCAAGGATACAAAAAGTGAGTTGAGATATTAATTATCAAGAAAGTCCTGGAAATCACTTCATGTTTATTTTGCATATCTTTATATCTACTTTGTGTACATGTGATTTCAGTAAGATGCAAGTTCCATGAGGATGGGCACTGTTCCACTTTTTAATTTGTGTACTCAATACTTAGCATAGTACCTCCTACGTAGTAGTAGCATTACAGAGTACACAGTAGTAAAAGTAGGAGTATACATTAATTCAATTAAATCAATTTCACTTGATTTGGTTTCAGCTCCATCATAATGGGAACTTGGCACCAGTCTGAATTATTAGATTATGTTCATTCTTCTCAATGATATAGTCAGACTTGGATCTGGGAATGAATCAAAGAATAAAAGATACAATGTACAATGAAATGAAGATAGCTTCAACTATCTGTTGAACTGTCTGCATACTTTTAAAAAGGAAGCAAGCTGAATGTAATGGAGGTACACCGTTTTGTTTGAAATCTTTTTTTCTCTTTTTATTTGTATAAAGAAAGGTTCAGATGTGTTGCTGTTCAGAATATCAAAATAATAATGATAATAATTAAATGAAGAGAAAAATACAAAGAAGTCCCACTTCTCTTTCTTTGAAAAAAAAGTATAGACAAAATAATGTTTTGGCTTCTGTGAATATTTCCATATTTTTATGCTATTTTAGAGCTGAAATGGACATCTATTTCTATTCCCCAAGTAAACTAAGGTCCAGAGACGTTAAGCCACATGGGTTCAGTCATTTAGTGAGAGATAGCCGTAGCTGGGGCTTTGACCTAAAGCTGGGTGTTGCCTCAGACAAACTGAGACCTGGGAAAGACCTAGCCTGGAAAGGTCAAAGTCTTCCACTGTATCTAGGGTCACTGCCAGTCATCCTGACATGGGTGTTGCCATTGGACTCTCATGACTCTGGAGGAGAGAGTAAGGATGATGACTTTGCACAGTTCTGCCTCACTCAAATCCAATTTTCTTGCAAATCAAGACATCACCCTCCTGATGTCATGGGTCCTGCTTGAGAACAAATATAGGGGAGGGCACAAAGAGGGAGTCTGTGCTTTCTCTCTATAGCAGTCTACAGACTACCATCCCCATGCCTTGAGTTCTTCTGCCATATTGCACCCTCATGAGAGTTGGAAGGAAAGAGAATATCCAGAAGAGAATGAGGAAGTGGGATGAAGAACTGACATGAGTCAGAAGAGGACAGAGTCTGCTCCCTCTGTCCATGGCTAGACTTTCCTTTTAAACAATAGTGCTCTCCCACTCCTACTGAACTGTTCCTACTTACATGTTAGCACCCCAATTCTCAGCAAGTCTTGATCCCTAACCCACTATTCTGTCCACCAAACCAGGTTACTATTTTTTCATTTTTTAAAGTTCTAAGTTCCTTTGGGGAAGGGATTCTTAAACTTTAGATCCTTATACTATCAAGGATTCTACAGATAGATGTCATGGGGACTATGAACTTTGATGGAGAAAAATTTTACACCTTCATTTTCGCTAGCTTCAAACTGAAATGTAGTGTTTCCTTCAACTATGAATGTAGATAATGAATATTATTGTGAGAAGACATCCATAGGCTTCACCAGACTGCCAAAGGAGTCCGTGACACAAAAAAAGTTTAAGAAGCCCTGCTCCAAGGTGAGGAGAGTCATTTTCCCCTATATTTTCTGGCCAGTAAAGGAAAGAATCAAAGCAACTTATTGCATAAGGTTCAGGGATTCCAGAAAAGTTTTCACTACAGATAGCCAACCTGGAAATACATTTGAATTAGTTGACCTCTGTAGAGTAGCTCAGGAAAGATGGACCTGACAAGGCAAAAGAATCCAGACCCTGATTTGTATCATCATATGATGTGGTATTTAGAACAGTGTCATTCGCTGAGCAATAAAAATTTAATTATGTTAAGTCTTTAAGCCTCAGGAACCCAAGAGTGATGGAGGTCGAGGAATATATGAACTTTATTTTGGTGAGGGGCAGTTAATCCTTTCTTTCTTTCTTTCTGCTCTTTAAATGTCCATTTTCTTTTGCTCTTGCTATCAATATTTTGAATAAGAATGCTGACAACTGGAAACTGAAGCAGCAGCTGTGGCCAATTCTAGTCCTTTCTTAGTCTTATAACCTCTTCTTTCCAAAACTCTCTTATTTTACTAGGGCACTAATTGTCATTTTCCTTTAAATGTTTTTTAGGAACTATACTGTATCCAAATCAACCAACCAACCAATAAATGAACAGTTTGTTAATTAACAACCTTAACAGTTTGTCAAGTGTTTCCCATGTGCCAAGCATTGGACTGAGCACTATGGATTCATGGGGGGGAAGCAAAAATAGGGTAGTCCCTGCCCTCACAGAGCTTATATTCTAATGGAGGAAACAACATGTACATGAAAAGCTACCAACAAGGTAAAAACAGATTCAGTACAAAGGTAACTTAGAGGGGAAGGCTTCCAAAAGAAAATGGTCTTTGGAATGAACCAGGAAAACACACAAGAGGAATGAGAGCATTCCAGGTAGGGCAGACAGCTAATGTAAAGACAAGGAGACAGAAGATGGAGCACAGAATGAGAGGAACAATAGTAGCCCAGTATGGCTAGATCATAGAGTAGGTGGCAGGCTATAAGGGAGACAATTAGACAAATAGGAAGAGACCAGGGTACGAAGAGCCAAACACACATTTTGTATTTGATTCAGGATGTAATAAGGAACCACTGGAGTTTATGAAGTGAAGTGGCAGGATTTGACCTATAATTTAGGGAAATCACTCTGGAAGCTATGTGAAGGATGGATAACAAAGGGGAGAGACCTGTGACAGAAGACCAATTAGGAGGCCATGCTATAGTCCAGCTGGGAGGTGATAAAGGTTTGAGCTAGGACTGTGGTTTTGTGACATGTCACAGGGGACAGACATGAGAGACAACAGGATAGAGCAATTGATTGGATAAGTTAGTCAATCACCAGGAATTTATTAAGCATCTAGTGTTTGCCAGTGACTATGCCAACTGTTGGAGATACAAAGCAAACACACACGCATCTCTGCTCTCAAGGATCTCACAGTCTAATGGGTGCAAATAAGATATAGCTAGGATAAATTGGTGTCATCTCAAAGGGAAGGCATTAAGAGTAAGGAGGACCACACCCCTGAAAGGTGGATGCTGTTATTATTTTACACTTGAGGAAACCGAGATAACAGAGGTTTGGTGACTTACCCAGGTCCTCCTGACTCCAGGGCCAATGCTCTATCCTTTGTACTACCTACCTGCCCCTCTTACTGTAGTTTTCAATTGTAATAGCTTAAAAAGAACTCCACTAAGACTGTTGGGATACCTTGTCTAGTCAGAGACTAGGGGCTGCAGAAAGTTATCTGAGCCCTTATTCCTAATCTTCTTACCCAGCTACTGATGCCTGCCATTCCTTTAACAGGAAATACAGTAAGTTGACCACTGAAGGTCATAGCTGGAAGAGACATGTAAAGAAAATGGAGACTTTAAGGAACAATGTGTGGCAGAAGGAGCACAACTCTCTTTTCCCCATGGGACCCTGGGCAAGTCACTTAATCTTTGTTGGACTCAGTTTCCTCAACGGTAAACTGAGGATAATAACAGCGTCTACCTCGCAGAGTTGTTATGAGGATCAAATGAGATAATATTTGAAAAGCATTTTGGCACATGGGAGGAAAAAGAGAATTGTTTCTCACTAAAACCTTTCAGTATAACATGGTTTTGCCCTGATAGCCTCAAGGCCACATGGCACTGAGGCAGCTCATGATATGAACTAGCTTGAGGATACTGAAGACTTTCCTCACCCCTCCGACTCGAATGTTGCCACATTGGTTTAGGCCTTCTTCCTAACCCGTAAGGTCCCTTCCACCTCTAACTCAGCAATGCTATGATCCTTTGAACCACAGTACCAAACTCTTATTCTCCAAGAAAGTGTGTGTGTCCTTCTTAGCCTGGTTTGTCTTCATGGGATTTATTGTTTATGTTCTCAGTCCTGCAGGTCCAGTGTGTTGTTTTCAGTTTGGAGGGTAATTTTCCCATTATTCTCTACAAGACTAGCCTCTTAAAGTGGATTATCCTCCCTTGAGGTAGATAGGCATCCAATAGAAATAAACAAGTGAGGCAGTCTTGGCAGGTATCCCCAACCCACAAGAGTTTACCAAAATGAGACTTCAAATCTCCTTCTGGATTTTGATTCAAGCCTTCCCCATATGAGGCATCATCTGGCACCCACTGTCTGTCCATTACTGGTGACCTGAACCTTGGTACCTGAATGCACAATTCTACAATGTCCTTGTCCTCATTTGCTAGACAGTTTGCAGCTCCCCTCTGAGGGGCCGTTGATTTCATTAGACAGCCTTGGTCGTTCTCAGGCTGTCTGTAACCCAGCATGTAACCAGTTATTTCAACCATTTGGTGTAAATTCACTCTCCAGTTTAGTCTTGTCCTTTCCCTTGACATCCAGATTTCTTAGGAGGACTCTCTTTCCTGGCCAGGGTTCTTGAAATCAAACCTAAGTATTCTACCCTTGCTTGTTTCCCTATGTATTCTTTAGGCTTCCTTCAATAGATCCCTCAGCTGAGTGAAGGTGTGCTTCAACACCTTCCTATCCCTTCCAAAGTACAATTGAACAGGAAGCTGTGGCTCTAGTCCAAATGCCAATAGATATGGAGTGAATTCTGTGGTCTAATTCCTGATGCCCTTTTATGTCCTTCATTCTTGAAGAAGACCATGACATCAGGCAGGTGATACCATATGACTTACAAGTGAATTAGATTTAAGTGAGGGAGGATTGTGCAATGTCATCAGCCTCACTTTCTCCTCCAGAGCCATCTGGGTCTAGTGGCAAGATATAGATCAAGATGACTGAAGATGGCCCCATCACATGTGCTAGAAATACCACAAGCTATCCCCACTGAACCAAACTTAGCACAGTGCTTGGCACATAGTAGGTACTTTAAAATAATGATTGATTGAAATTTCTATTCAGGTCTTAGAGTCTTCAACATTTTCATCAGTCGTCTGGCTGGTGTGTGACAGATCCAGACGTCCTGTCTCCTGTCAAAGCTAGCACCTCTTGGAATAGCTTTCTCTCAAAATCTTGACCTAGACCAGAGTGAATCTTGGCAGGGAAACCATATGGAGAGAAATATTTCTCCCACAAGACTTTTCCTATTGTGGAAGCCTTCTGGTTTCTGTTTGAGAAAGCCTGAGTAAAGTGTTCTGTTACCACGAGAATGCATCACGTGTTCTTTACTGCATCTAGAGACAAGAAATCTGCTATACTAACTCTAAACTCTTGTTGGTGCTTATACTCTCAAGGTAAGCAGCTTGAGTTCAGAACATCTTAGTTTAAGCACACTTAAACATCATTCTCACACTTCTTGAATACATCTCCTGCCATCTTGAGCTGGTAGATTCCATATGACCTCTTCTTCCAAAGTAACTTCTGTTCCACTTATCTATGGATTAGGATTCAATGTCATGATATTAGGAAGGTAACAATTCATCTGGCTCATTTGCCTTACTAATTTTCTAAGGTTAACTAAATTTGATTTGTACCACATGTGCAGACCAGGCAAGAATCACACTTTTAAGGAGCTGTATGTTGAATAGGAACTGAAACAAACAGCAAAATAATAAGAAAGTAATCTCACATGCCTTCATGATTAAATACAGTCTCCTTCCTTTTTCTCCAGAGTTTTTGTGAAATCATGTACTCCAAGATTCACATACTAGTCTAAGGAAGGATTGAAGTCATCAATGGAGATAGCTTTGCCACCACATCTTGAAAAATGCTGCCCACTAGAATTTCTGCCTATTCTTTCTCTGTGTTCCATCCTGCAGTTCTGAGGTTGGCTGCTCTCAGATCCTGGTCACCTTAGTTTCAGTCATCTAAGGACTTTTAAAGACTCTCAGCTTTTTTTTTTTCTATCATGAACACAAAGACCCAATCATGACTTCCCTTTTCCTCTTTCTCTTTCTTAGATTGTGCCACAGTTAACCGCCTAAAGGGAAATATAGACCTCACCTAAATGTACTCATCTTTGAGGCCTAGAGTCTCATGGGAAATGTGATCATCGGTGTTTCACTTATTCAGTGGGTAAAAAACTCATCTAATTAAAGGGAGCAAAGGACAAAGTAAGGACCTAAAGAAAAGAACTCTGTCTTATTATACATGCTGATCCCCTACTGAAGACACTGGGAATACAAAAGAAAAAAAAATGGTTCCTCCTTGTAAAAAGCTTACTTTTTTTTGGAGGAAATAACATGTACACAGATAAGTACATATAAAATATATACTAAGTAAATGCATTTTGATCAAAAGAGGACAATAACAACACAGAGATCAGGAAATGCTTTATATAGGATGTGAAATTTGAGTTGAATGCCTTGAAGGCAGCTAAAAGTACCAAAAAATAGAGGAAGGGAGAGAGTACATTCCAGATAGGGAGAGGGTCTATAAAGGCAAGATGGTGGGAAATGGAATGTCATTGATGAGGAGCAGTATGTTGCCTAGCTTGGCTAGAATATAGAGCTTGAGAGAGAAGTAATGTAAGATCAATATGGAAAATAGGTAAGAGCCAGAGACTTAAAATGCTAAGGTGAACAGGCCGTATATTTTTTTCTAGACACGTTAAGAGCCTCTGAATCTTCTTGAGCATTGGTCAAACCAATGGCTTCAAAATATCCATTCTGCAGATGTGGAGACAGATTGGAGGGAGATAGATTGGAGGCAGAGACACTGATTAGGAGGTTATTGTAATAGTGAAGGTAGGATGTGATGAGACTCAGAATGCCCCTCAGTTACGTAATATGTGTATCTGCAGTATGCAAAGGGATAATATTTATAGGGAGTGAGTAGTGAATAGTAAGAATTTGTACAAATAACTAGATATGGTGCAGTAGGCACTTCTGGGTGATCTCCCATTGGTCTAGATGAGGGGTATGAGACCAGCTGTTGGGTTGAACCGGATTCAGGATCTCCCACCCTTCAGGTTATCCAGTGATGGCAACTGGTCAGGATCTTGGTCAAATCCAACCCACAGCCCATAGGTTGTCAACTTTTAAGCCATCAGTCACTACCTTAATATAGTTGATGAAGTATGGATTCTCCAATCCAAACAAGTTAGTTCACTTTTTGTATCAATATATCTTAGAATCCCAGGACATAGAATCTGAAGGGTCCCTTATTCCAACTCCAGTATTTTCCTGATGAGGAAACTAAAGCCCTGGGACTTGGTCGAAGTCCATAGTTCCATCAGTAAATAACAGAGACAGACACAGTTCTTCTGACTCTTACTGCAGGGTTCTTTCCAATACACCACTCGGTCTTGTGCAACATGACTTCCATCTTGTGCTGCCCCAAGACATAATTGAATGGATTATAAAACTGTAAGAAGGCTGAAAAATCATTTTTAAGATAAACCTCTTTGGTATCTGCACTACCCACAGCCACAGAATGATAAGCCATCATAATGAGCGAGAACACAATAGGACAACCCAAGGATGCTACCAGCAGTTAGAAATCCCTACACATGGTGCCTTATTTATTTCCCCTATCCCCTTCCCCCATATGTTCATCATGGCTCCAGGCCTGCTGTGATACCCAATATGATCACTAATGAGGCAGGTGCAGTGAAAAAAAGAAAGTTAGCTGAGTGTTAATCCAGGTCCTAATGAAAAACTAAACAGCTGTTGCCCCTGCCAACCAAAAAAATGAAAGCTGGATGCTGCTATGGCAGTGCGTATGTCAGAGAGCCCTGCCTCCACTCAGGTTACACTTTCAGTGTCTTCAATAGAAAGGGACAGAGTAAGGATGTTTCTGCTGTAGAAAATGCCAGTGCTGATCATTGTCTTCCATGTAACAGCCAGAAAACATTAAATAAGTCAAAATGAAATACATAGACATTTTTCCTAATGTTTTATTAAGATTGACATTAAAACAACCAAACTTGCTTAGTAAAAATTGGCATTTAAATTACTTAATTTCAAGGCATAAAATATTATAACAGCTTTTTGGTTCCCCTCTCTCTTCAAGTCCTCAATCAGAGTCTTCTTTTATCCCTTCATTGTCATTGTCATTTCCTGGTATATGGTTGTAGGGAGTATGCATTCCAGGCTTCAGTTTAATTTTTTAAAAATGTTTGCTTGGTGTTATTTCCAATACTTCTTTGTCGGTTTCTTTGTACACCTCACACTTGCCAGTCTTGATTACCTGATAGAATTCTCTGACAGTAATGTACCACCATTTATTTAACCATTCCCCTAACACTAGATGACTGAGTGGTTTTGAGTTTCGTTTTTGTTGTTTATTATTTGTAACGCTACCATGAATATCTTTGCACAGATAACTCATTTTGGTAGTTTTCTTTTTTCATTTGGTTTCTATCAAGGTCTGCAGATTTCCACCCCACCCCCCAACAGAATCATTGAGAACTATTTACCTCTTGATCAACTTCTTTTGTGTTTTCTCAAAAGCCAAGTGGTACTTGAAGAAATACTTTGAGTCGGAATGATTGTGCTGGGAGACTCCTCTTTGTAGAATCATAAAGTTTCATAAAAATAGCCCTCTTTTCAGATGTCATTTGCTTCTGCCTTTTACATAACTTGTTTTTGTACTGTTTTCAGTAAATGATTAAAATGGTGCCATTAGAATAGCCTGGATCATCTCCCAGAATCCATCAGATCTGAATTTCACTGCAGCCCTCTTAACAACAAACAGGCACAAGACCCAAACACCTCCTGGGTGTGTTTGAGGGGTTTAATTGTGGGGAATATGGAAGAAAGAAAAGGTAAAGAACCTCAAGAGATGCCTTCATCATCTAAGAGACTCTCCCAACTTTCCCCAGTACCCTCTTTATATTCCACTGCTTGGGACAGAAAGGTTTATTATCCCTTTATAATTACTCTTTTTCCATGGACTTTCTCATATGTCAAGTGAATCTGATCTGGAGTTCAGCACCATAATTATACTGGACCAACTCCAGGAACTAATAAATAAATTGATGGTGCCTCCTTCATGGCTCCATCTCCCTGGGTTTCTATTCTTTTGAAGTAACATGGGGTTATCTCACTTAGGGAAGCTTTTGCTCCAGAATGGCAATCCCACCCTGTTTACAGAAGACCTCGGGTGCCCACATCTTCCCCTCTCCCCCCAGGACAGTGGGAAAAAGCAACAATTTTAAAGTGGGGCTTTCGGTGAGGTACACCATGGTAGAGACTAAACAAAAAATTCTCGCTTTGCTTTTCTCTGACATGCTTATACATGGCACAACATTGGCTAAGTATCACTTGGGGAGTCATAAATGGATAAGAGACTCCTACGTATTTCACCCCTCTGATCTCTTTACAAAGATTCTTGGCAGAAAAAAAAAGAATAGCTTTGTGTATTTGTATTTCAGACAGCAGTGTCTCCAGTTACCAAGCATCATTTATTTTGTGCCTGACTCAAAGGGTGCCAAAGGTGTGCATTTTCCTATGATAAATTTTACCTATTTTATTCCCCAAATAAATGAACAGCTCAAGGACAATGCCAACTGGACTGAATGAGCTAATGAGCTCTGTAATTTTAATCCATTGCCTTAGGGAGTGTAGCTTTGGGGAGCTGTTTTCTTGTTTTTTGTTTTTTTACCTCACCCATTTCCTTGACCAATGCTCCTTTAATCAGAAAATAGGCATTTTAAGAGGATCTCTATTGTGAAGAAGTTAGTTGTCACAGACTCACTGGGCAGTAAGGAACCCAGATGGCCATTTGATCTTGCCTCGTAGCAAAACTATAAACTACTCCCTCAAAATAAAAGTCACCTTATTCTTTTTTTAAATTAATTATTTTTAGTTTACATCATTCATTTCCACAAGCTTTTGAGTTTTAAATGTTCTCTCCCTCCCTCCCCTTGCCCCTCCCCAAGATGGAGTGCAATCCAATATAGGCTCTACATATACATTCATATTAAACATGTTTTCATATTAGTCATGTTATAAAGAAGAATTATAACCAATGGAATGAACCACGAGAAAGAAGGGAAAAAAAGAGAGAGAGCAAAGAGCATACTTTGATCTGCATTCAGACTCCGTAATTCTTTCTCTGGATATGGAGAGCATTTTCAATTATGAGCCTTTTGGAATTGTCTTAGAATCTTGCATTGCTGAGAAGAGCCAAGTCTATCAAAGTTAGTCATCATACAATGTGGTTATTACTGTGTACAATTCTCTGGTTCTGCTCCCCTTACTCAACTTCAGTTCATATAAATCCTTCCAGGTTTTTCTGAAGTCCACTTGCTTATCATTTCTTATAGCATGATAGTATTCCATTACATTCATATACCACAACTTGTTCAGCCAGTTGATGGTCATCCCCTCAATTTCCAATTCTTTTTTTTAAAACTAATTTATTTGTTTTCAGTTTTCAGCAATCACTTCCATAAGTCCTAAATTTTCGCCCACTCCATCCGAGAGATGGCATGCAATCTTATATGGGTTCTATACATACATTCTTATTAAACACATTTTCACATTAATCATGTTGCATAGAAGAATTAAAATGAATGGGAGAAACCATGAGAAAAAAAACAAACCAAAACAAAACATACTTTTGCCACAAAAAGAGCTACTATAAATATTTTTGTACATGTGGGTCCTTTTCCCATTTGCGATCTTTTTGGGATATAACCCTAGAAGAAGTCATCCTATTAGTAAATTTTTCTAGCTCTTCACCAGTCCCAAAGTCAGGAAATTCTTGTTAACCCTAGGTTTTCCCCTTTAAACACATTTTTTCATTCTCTCCTGAGTGAAAAATGATGAATGGTCACTCAGTGGGGGTCCCCCAAGACTCTATCATGACCCTCCTCTCTTCTCCCCCTTTATAGTACTTTGGTGCTGTCGTCGCTTCCCTACCTTTATTTATCATGCCTAACCTATGATTTGCTGATCTACTTGTCCAGCTCTAACCTCTCTCCTGAATTCTGATCTCACATTTCCAACTGTGTTTTAGACATTTCAAGCTGATCTATTTGTTCAGCTCTAACCCCTCTCCTGAATTCTGATCTCACATTTCCAACTGTGTTTTAGACATTTCAAACTAGATGTCTCATAAACATTTTAAATTCAACATACAAAACATTTTCTTTCCCTCACAATATGCTCCCTCCTTAATTTTCCTGTTGCTGTTGAGGGTGCCATGATGCTCACAGTTACCCAGACTCACACCCTACCTGTCATCCTCAGTTCTTCCCTCTCTTATCCCCCATATTTAATCATTTGTCAAGTCTCGTCATTTCCACCTTCATAACTTCTCTTACATATGTCCCCTTCTCTCCGCTGACACTGACACCATTCAAGTGACACAGCAGGTCATCTTTACTTCATACTTGGACTACTGCAATAACAATCTTGAGTGACTAAGTCATTTCAACTACTATAAATACTCAGATTAACTACAAAGGACCTGTGAAGGAAGATGCCATTTACAACCAGAGAAAGATCTGATGAATAGAAATATGTGTGGAATGGTTTCACATACATACATACATACACACACACATTTGTGTCTAATGGTTGCAATCTTTAGGGCAGGGAGTCAAAGGGGGAAAAGAAAGTTGCATGATGACTTTATTATATATTTAAAAGGAATGACAAGCTGTACACAATAGATTTGCAGTTCCATGAGCAATTGTCTTTTTTTTCTTATTCTACTATGATGTGGAAATGCTGTTTTATTTAAGTTCAGAATTTTAAAAAATAAATTAAAATAAATTTTTAATAAATAGCCTGCTGGTGATCTGCCCACTTCAAGTCTCTTCCTACTCCAGTCCATCATTCCTTCAGCCGTTAAATTGAGCTTTGTAAAATGACAGTTTGACCCTATCATTGTCTCCTTCCCCCTATTTAATAAATTCCAGTGGTTCCCTCTTCCAGGATCAAATACCAGATCCTAAATTTGGATTTCGAAGTCCTTCTTAATCTGATTATTTTCTTCCTTTCCAGTATTCTTATGCTTTATACACCTCCACATATTCTGCGATCCCAGGACACTGGCCTCCTTACTGTTTCTTGACCAAAGAGGATGTTCTCTCTCCCAACTCTAAGTATTTTCATTGGCTGTCTTCCATGTCTAGAATGCTCTCTCCCTCCTCATTCCCACCTCCTAGCTTCTCTAATTTTTTGAGTTTCAGCTAAGAGAAAGAAACCTTTCCCAATTCTCCTTAATCCTGGGGCTTCCCCTCTGAGATTACCCATCATTAACTTGAATCCACCTTGTTTAATCATAGTTATTTGATCATAGTTCATCATGTTGTTCTATGTTCTCCCTCCCTTCTCAGACTAGGAGTTCTCTGAGGGCAGATACAACGTTTTGGCCTTTCTTTGTATTTCCAGCGCTTAGCACAGCGATTGGCACATAGTAGGGGCTCAATAAATGCTAGTTGGCTGCCTCATTCCTATGTCTCTCTACTCTGGGAGTATGTACAATGGGCTCTCTGAACTTAACCACTGACCTCAATAGTTATTTTTGAGTAGTTCAAGTATTCCGAGTGTCCTTAGGATCATAGGATTAAAGCTGAAAGGGACCTTATACTTCATCAAGTTCAATCCTCTCTTACGAATAGGAAATTGAAGTCCCAAAAGGGAAAATGACTTGTCCAGGGTCACACAGCTGATAAATATCTGAGACAGGATTCAAACCCTGATCTTGACTCCAAGTCCACCTCACCACACTCTTACACTCACATCTTGTTCCCTACCAACATGCTTTAGCTTTCCATGTAGAAAAAGAAACTTAATTCAGTTTAATTGACCAAATACTTATAAAGCACCAACTGTGTGCTACATGGCTATGCTAGGCACTAAAGATACAAAGATGAAATAAGACAGTTTTTGTCTGAGCTTACAATCTAATGGAGATGGAGGGATAAAGATTGGACATGTGATCATTCACTTGGGATATGACAAGGGCAAAGGAAAGGCCAAATGAAGGAGAGATTGTCAGTTGGAGGGAATCAGAGAAGGATCATGTGATCTAAAGCTAAGGGGCCTCAAAGACTATTGAGTCCAATCTTCTAATTTTACAGATGAAGAAAGTGAGGCCCTCAGAAGCTAAATGGTTCACTCAGATAGTAAAAATTAAAAGCACGATTTGAACTTAGATACTTTGGCTGTAGAGAAGAGGCATCAAACTTGAGATCCACAGCCTGCAAAACTCCTGACTGCACCCTAAACATTACAGTGTAATTGGGAAATGTTTAATAAAAAAAAATATACAATATGAATGGATGGATGTTGTTGTTTTTCAGTAAGGTCCAATTCTTTGTGACCCCATTTGGGATTTTCTTGGCAAATATACTGGAATAGTTTGCCATTTCCTTTCCCAACTCATTTTACAGATGAGGAACTGAGGCAAACAAGGTTAAGTGACTTACCCAGGGTCACACAGCTAGTAAGCATCTGAGGCTGAATTTGGACTCAGGAAGATGAGTCTTCCTGACTCTTGGCTCAGCACTCTATCCATTATGCCAGTAGATAATGTTAATTTGTAGTTTTCTAAGTCAATATGTAGCCCTCAGGGATCTGTTTTGATTTTAATTTGACTCTAGTGTCCCTTCCAAAGTATCCTATTTCATGAAGTTATTGGCATATGAGTTCATCTATGAGATGAGAGGGATTCTAACAGGGTTTTGGAACAAAGAAAGAAAAAACAAGAAAACAGAGGATTTATTTCCCATTATCTCTTCATATCCATCAACAATAGAGACAATTTAATGGCTCTTAAAACTACCAGTGTTAGTCTACATGACCTGTTCCTCAACTAAAAGCTATGTACAGCATATAGGTCTTTATGGTGCTTGTCCAGCACCACATCCTCCACCAGGCTGCTTCCTAGGAGGGATGCCTAGAGACAAAAAGGAGCATTATCCATCCCGCACTTTAGGCCACTTCTCCTATGCCCTGGCATTTACAAAAGTCACTGAATACTAGAGGAACGGGGACTTTAGCTGGAGAAGGACACCATGTTTCAATCACAGTTTAGAGATATTGCTCCAAGTGAAGGTTTCTTATCCTTTTCCCAGATTCATAGCAAGATATAACTTACAGATGACTTGTCAGAAAGGAGATTCATCTTTTTAATTCTTTTATATCTAACTCAATAACTTGTACTCATCTAAAGAGTTTCTTAGGTGATCCTAGTTTAATTTCAGCATATTTCGTTTAAGTATTTTGGAGATTTGTGTGCATTTTTCAAGGATTAAAATATACTCAATCCATGTCTCTTTTGTAGCCACTCATAACTCCATGTTTTTCTGTTGGTTTTTTTTTAAGACTAGGTCTCCCTATCTTGGAACAGACAGCTAGATGGTAAAGAATACAGAGCCCTGGGCCTAGAGTTAGGAAGATCTGAAATCAAATCTGACCTCAGATACTCTAGCTGTGTGACCCTGGGCAGGTCACTTACCCTATCTGTCTTAGTTTCCCCATTTGTAAAATGAACTGGAGAAGGAAATGGCAAACTATTCCAGTATGTTTGCCAAGAAAATTCCAAATAGGTTCACAAAGAGTCAGAGGTGACTGGACAACAACAAAACAAACTCCTTGTCTTACCAAAGCTTACCTCATGGCCTAATCCCACTACTGATTGGTACAAAAGATATAACCTGTTACATCTCTGACCAGGGCTATTTTGCCCTCCTTAGGCAGCCTGATGGTCCCCCTTTCTTATAAGCTCACCATTTTGGTGCCAGAGTTAATGTAGACTCAGAACTCCTGAGCTCAAGCCTCAACCTCCCTGGTATCAGGCGTTATAGACATTTACAACTATGCCCAGCTCATGCTAACTTTTAAGAAATTATTTAAACCTCTAGGAAGAAAAGCAATATGTTGCATAGGGCTTTCCCCGTTGTCTGCTACAGTGCTACCACTGTAGCTCAGGGAAGACTGGGAAGGTCCTGCTGGTCTCATTGTTCCATGGGGCCTGATTTTCTGGGACCAGCTTTTCTCTCCTGGGAGGGAGCAGGAGATTTGTTTACAGCTCAGAGAGCAAATCAGATATGAAATCCTTAGAATCAAGTCTGTGGCCTGCTCAGATAATATGATTTTCGCTAAGCTGATTTCCAGCTTTCATTTCAAAACGTTTGATTGTCAGTTTCCCAGGGTATAGAGACACAAAACAAGGGCAGTAAATATGGTTGTTTCATGAATTCCCTTTCATTCCATCTCTGTTTTCTCCCTCATTCCTTCCCTGTGCTCTCTGAAAGGACCAGATTTAAGTCCTTGGAAGGTGTGAGGCTTCCTCTGCCTCAGTCTTAGTAGAGAGAGTGGATGACAAATGGAGACATCAGTCACTCAGTTTTAACTCTGGTTTTTCTTTTGCGTAATCAGAGGCCTGAGTGGGTTGGCCTGAGTGTGATAAAAGAAGGAGAAAATTTTCTTTGGCATAGTAGTCAGGCATGGCTGTGTCTTAGCCAGAAATAAAAAGATATGCCCTGACAATGTGTGCCAGAAAGGTGAGCTAAGTTACTTAGAAAAGACAGGTTTTCAAATGTCAGGCTGGCTTGCAGAATATTCTCTGGGACATCAAGCTCCCGTCAAGCCTGCTCTAGAAAAAACATCACCAAGTAGGCAAATTTTACCTTTGTGGTTTCCCTACCTCCCTACCATCAGGCCTGCACTCCCAACCCCAGGTCTACACACTAGCTTATCAATGTCTTCACTCTTGCCTCACTTCCCCTCAATTCAATATTCCATCTCCTTCCTCCATGCATTTGCAAAACTGTTTACCCCCACCTCCCATGCCTGGAATGCACTCTCTTCCCCAGGTTGCCTTATCTTCCCTCAAGGCCCAACTCCAGCACTATTTTCTCCTTGAAGCTTGCCCTGATTGGCTAGTTGTTAGTGGTGATTCCCTCCTCAGTGTATCTTCATTGACTTGGGGATATGTTGTACTGCCTAAGAATATAAACCCCTTGAATGCAGAGACTCATTTCTGTATCTGATCCTCACTATCTACCACAGATCCTTCCATAGAACCAGTGCTGAATCAAGGTTGATTTGAGTTGAACTCACCTGAAAGAGGTCTCGGTACCTGCTCTCATTTCCCTGGATTCCCAGGACTTCCTGAGGTCAGCATCTCCATGCTTCTGATTTGTTATAAGCCACTTGGTCTGCATCCCATTCTCCCAGAGTATGGTTCTCAGGAGGGGAAACATTTTTTATTCATTTGGCCAAAGGCTTCTATGACATGCTCATTAAATTAACAGACAATAAGAAACTGGAAGAGATTAATTATGAGGGTGGCCTTCAGCATTCAAAAAAATGTCTACAGGCAGGAGCAATGGGCCAGATCCAGTACCATGAGTTTTAATGGACACAAATGGAGGATCATGTGAATGCATTTGCCTAGCACAATGCCTGGCACATAGCTGTCGTTATTAGTCATTTCTGAATCTCCATGACCCCATTTGGGCTTTTCTTGACAAAAATTGTAAAGGGATTTGCCATTTCCTTCTCCAGGTCATTTTACAGATGAGGAAACTGAGGCAAAAAGAGTTAAATGACTTGCCCAGGGTCACATAGCTAGTAAGTATTTGAGGTCATGTTTGAACTCAGGTCTTTCTGACTCCAAGTATAGCGATCTATCCACTGCATCCCCTAGCTGCCTGAATCCATCTTCTACATAGTTAGTAATGTAATAATTCTAAGAAGCAGGTCTGACCACCTCATTCCCCTGTTCTCAAAATTCCATATCATCTATAGGTTAAAATGTAAACTCAGTCTAATATCAAAAGCTCTCTACTATTTGACCCCCACATACCCATTCAGCCTCATTCCATACTATATCCCTTCATGACTGAATTAATGAGTAAATAAAAAATCATTTATCAAGTGCCTACTATGTGCCACACACTGAGCCATGCCCTGGGAACCCAAAGACAAAAGTAAGATAGATAGTTCCTGACCTCATGGAACTTATCACTTATACTCCATTGGGGAAACAACACATGTAAGGGGGCTTTGCTCTGGACATGAAGGGGTGGGAAACCTGCAGCCTTAAGGCCACATGTAGCCCTCTAGGTCCTCAAGTGCAGCCCTTTGACTGAATCCAAAGGTCGGTCCTGCTCTAGAGCATCACAGGAATGGTCAGTGGAACCAGAGGAATGTGTATTGTCAGGCCTCGTACAGAAGCAAAGATACTGTATTATTACTCCCAGAGCAAGAAGTGACAGGCAGTGGGTAGGGCAGATATCAAGATGCCCAAAGCTGACTGGGTTAACTCCCCCAAGGAGAAGCTAGTCTAGAAATCTGGTCCAGCGGGTGCTGTTCTAGGAAAGGGGTGGGGCAGCAGCAAGATGCCCAGTGGTGATGGCAGGATCATTCTGCATGCCAGTCAAACTGAATGACTTCCCAGAATTCATTATTCCATCACCCACCTCCAAACGTTTGTGTGAGCCATCTCCCGTGCCTGAAGGGCACTGTCCTCCCCCTCTGACTTTTCTTTCTTCCAGATTCAGCTAAACTACTTCCTTTTCCACAAAGACTTTCCAGGTACCCCCCAGTTAGTGTTTTCTAAGGCCTCATTTGTTTTCCTAGGCAAGCCAGCCTAGCTGAAGCAGCTAATTACCCTGAGAAAGAGACCAGAAGTGCCTTGTGTCAGGTAGATCAAACTACTGTTACCCCCTGAATCACTACCTCCCCTCAAGTTCAAACAGAGAGCCCAAGAGTCCCTGGAATAGCACTACCCCGCAGACCTGCTTGTACTCCATCCCCTGTAGCTATCAATGAGGAGAGCAACCACTGTGGATAATGGATCCACAATTCTTGCCATGCCCAACCCTAACCACTGATCATCTTCCATAGACAAACAAGTAAGCCCACAAACCCTGGTAGGGGAACTACTATTAAGTGCCTACTGTGTGCAAAAATACTGTATGGAAAATACAAAGAATTGCAAAAAAGCCCAAAAACAAAACAGGCCCTCACTCTCAAGGAGGTCACAGTCTAATGGAAGAGATAATATGCATACAACTATATACAAACAAGAGAAGTACAGGATAAATTGAAGACCCTCTCACAGGGAAGGCACTAGGGTTAAAGAGGACTGGGAAAGGCTTCTTGCAGAAGGTGAGCCTTTATCTGAGGCTTGAAGGAAGCCAGGGAAACTAGAAAGTGGAAATGAGGGAGCATAGATTCCAGCCACTGAGGACAGTTGGTGAAAATGTCCAGTCAAAAGATGGAGTATTGTGTATAATGGAACGCCAGCTTCCCAAGTTACTCATTTTGATCACCTACTTCATTCACAAGTCTTCGTTTCAAATTACTTTTTTTCTGTTTCCAAAAATCAATCTACCATTTAAAGTTAAAGGTTAACCCTGACTGGAGATACTCCCAAGGATCTGCTTCAGAAACTACAGGCAACTCCAAGATTTCCAGAAATGTTCTGAACAAAGGCAGCATCCTTAGCACACGTGGGCAGCACCCCAAAGTGGGAGCCCTCTTTGGGATTTGTAAATTCTGGCATATTGAATTTAAAATAAATCACCCCACTTTATAGCCATGCCTCATGTTTTCTATTTTAATGACATTTTTCATTGCATAATTTTTTAGGTCCTTGTTGTTGTTCAGTCTTTTCAGCCATATCCAATTCTTCATAACTCCATTTGGAGTTTTCTAAGCAGAGATACTTCAGTGGTTTACTACTTCTTTCTCCAGTTCATTTTATAGATGAGGAAACTGAGGTAGACAGGGTTAAGTCACTCATCCAGGTTCACACAGCTACTAACTGTCTGAAGCAACATTTGAACCCTGGAAAATGAGTCTTCCTGACTCCAGGCCCTGTGCTCTATCCATTGTGCCATCTAATACTCCTTTTTTAGGCCTTATGCCAGGGCTAATCAGGATAATAGAAAAGGATTAGACCATAAAACAAACAAAAATTCATATTGCCAATCTTACAAACTTTAAAAAGTGTTCTATAAATGGAATTGTAGTTGTTCATAGTCCACACATGAAACCATTCCTTTCTAAAGATTTGGGGGAATATATTCAGGCTTCCTGCCATTGAAGCCATGTTCTGTGGATTGAATGCTTACACTGATTCATTCATTGAGAGAATTGTAATTTCATCCACTTCATCCACTTGTGGCTGATCTCAACCTCTCCATACCCTCTCATCCCATGAGAAAGGCTGTCAATGTCTTTCACTAAATCTTCCATAGGATCTTGTAGAACATGCCAACAGCCTTCTTCTGGGTCTTCTAATATTTAACGGATACCAGTGCAGCACAAGACCAATAAGTTTATCCATCTGTTCCATGACTAGAGCACTCCTTTCTGTTCATGCATATCATTAATGTCTTTTACACCACTTCCCATGCAGAAGTCATTATTATTAGCATGCTGCTGACTACTTCTACCCATTAAGCACTTTTATTACCCTTGGACAACCTCCAGTTTGTTTCTTCAGGGTTCATGGTTTTCCCATGGTTCATAGCCATATAGAATCACTCAAATTAGTCTTCAAAAACTAGATTCAGTTGGCAAGAAGCAGCTTGGGATCAATAAAATCTCAATTCAGATTCCTAAATGCAATTCACTTCTTTTTTCCTTTTGTTTAATTGTGGGCCCTACAGATCATTTGACTGTCTGTATCCTGAATGTGTGTTCTGATGGACTAAGTCAATGGACTATCCATCTAACTATATATCATATTATGGACAATGGCAATGTGCATTCTTCATCCACTTGGTGTTTCCCATGTGGCTAACTAGACAAGTCTCTTTTGAATAGTCTTTAATCTCTTTGAGACAGCACAGAAGTTTTCTGGCTTAATAGAATCAGCACAGCCATGTATACAAGATAAACATCTGGAGAATTTCATTATCTATAGGAAACATCTTGACTTGACTTTTTCAAGTCAAGTAAAGCAGCCTTTATTAAGCACCTGTTATTTCACAGGTACTATGCTAAACAGTGGAGATATAAAGAAAGTAAAAAGAAAAGCAATCCTTGCTCTCAAGGTGTTCATAGTCTAATGTGAAATAACTATGTCCAAATATAACTTGTCATGTATATTTTATATATACACACATTTGTATGTAGGTATGCAAATGGCTTAATTTGAGCTTCACAAAGATTGCTTTTTTTTTTTAACAAATTGAAGGTTTGTGGCAATACTGGGTTGACCAAGTTTTATTGGCATCATTCTTCTTCCAACAGCATGTGCTCACATCGTGTCTCTGGGTCACATTTTGGTAATTCTTGCAATATTTCAAACTTTTTCATTATTATTATATCTGTTAGGGTGGTCTCTAATTAGTGATCTTTAGTGTTATTAATGTAACTGGTTTGGGGTACCGTAAACCACACCCATATAAGATAACAAACTTAATCAATAAGTGTTGTATGTGTTCTGACTACTCCATCATCATTCTCCATTTTTCTCCTCCTTAGGCCTCTCTGTTCCTGAAGACACAACAGTATTGAAATTGTGTGTGTGTGTGTGTGTGTGTGTGTTTGTGTATGTGTTCGTCCTTCATTGACAAAGAAGACCAATATTGAAATTAGGTCAATGAATCAATAACCCTACAATGCCTTCTAAGCATACGAGTGAAAGGAAGAGTCAAGTTTCAGTGTTGTCTTATTTTAAGAAATTGCCACAGTCAACTCAGCCTTAAAGCAACCACCACCCTGATCATTCAGCAGCCACCAACAGGTAGGTGAGATCCTCTACTGGCAAAAAGAATGCAAGTCACTGTAGGCTGAAGGCACAGAGGACAGTCAGCATTTTTTAGAAATAAAGTATTCTTAGTTAAGGTACGCACATTGGTTTTTTAGACATAATGCTTTTGCACAATTAATAAACATAGTATAACCATAACTCTTATATGCACTGGGAAACCAAAAAAATTTATGTAACTTATTTTATTGTGATATTTGTTTTATTGTGGTGGTCTGGAACCAAACCTGCAAAATCTCCAAGGTATGCCTATATGTGATAAATTGGAGATAATCTCAGAGGGAAGGCATTAATATTAAAGAGGACTGGGACAGGCTTCTTGCAGGAAGTAAGACTTGATGAAAGCCAGGAAGTAGAGATGAGGAGGGAGAGAATTTTCAGCAAGAGAGACAGACGGTGAAAATGCCCTAAGTTGGGAGATGGAGGATCTTGTCAGCAGAACAATAAGGATACCAGTGTCACTGAATAAGAGTACACAGAAGGGAATAAGGTGTAGCACTGAAGAGGCAGGAAGGGGCCAAGTTATGAAAGACTTAGAAAGCCAAACAGAAAATTTTATATATGAGCCTGGAGGTAATTTTATATTTGAGCCCCTGGGGGTTATTGAACAGGGGATTCAAGAATCTTATATGAACATAACATATGCAATAGAGGTATTTTGTAGGATGATGAGATTTCCTAAGACTGCATTTGCCTTCCTGAGGCAAAAGCTTATTTGTAAACAATAAACAGAGCAGAACTTTGCATTTTCTACACATCTCTATAAAATTGTCTACCTGCAAAGATACAGTCTGCTGTATAGAATTTTCTGAAAAAGCCTTATGTTTTCATCAAGGGTACTTTCAATATGCACAAGTACTATTCTCAAAGATTTTATAGCTATGAGGAAACGTGTCAATAGTGACCAATGTCTTTTCAGTTTTCTTTTTATTGTATTAATACTCTGTGTACAATTTCTGTGCAAAGAGGAATTGCAGAGGACACTTATGACATAAAAGATGCCATCAGATAAATGCATGATCAGAAAAAGAGATAAACTGCGTGCTTCATTGATATCCATGCAAAGTCAAGTGATTTAGAGGAAGGTCAATTGAACTCTGCGTGGATCTGCTGTGGTAGATCAGGAGGAGAGGGACATGAATTGTACAGGTTGTACCCTTGGATCTGTACTAATGGTAGAAGTATCCATGTCAATGAGATCACAGATTTATGAAAGTAGAAAGTAATATTCTTAGTGATTTTTCCTCATTCTTTTATAATCTCTCTTTTTTTGAGGTATATTGACCATCAGTCCCGAAGTATCTTTAAAGACCATGTTGCCTCCAGCACAGATTTCTGTTCATATTTCTTATGTTCATTTTATCTGTTTTTTAACACTGTTTTCTTGAGTACCATTTCCACTTCTTAACGTGGCAGTTCTACTTTAATTGATGATGAAAATTAATCTCTGCAGGAAAATCTGTTCTATTTTTACTTCTCTGTTGTTTTTCTTCCAGTTTTATCTTTAAAAGCTCATGATATGACTCAATTTGGTCTTAATGATGTAATTAAGGTAGGTTTTTTCCCCCGCCCCCTGTTTTTCATAGATTTGTGAGATAATAGTGCTCATGATTTTCCATGCTCAATAATAGTTTGCAAATAAGCATATATTCTTAAATAGAGTTGCCTGTGGCTTCCAGGTCTGTCTACTTGGCAAGGAGAACATGGGTTTATTGGCTGAAATGGTTTCTGTGCTTTTTTGACTTCCTTGTTTGGGTGACTATATTACAAGATTAATTAAATTTCTTTCTAAAATTATATTAAGGTCAATATCTTTAGTTTTATCATTTTCCCATTTGTCAGAGCAGCATAGTTTTTAAAAATCAGTTGAGGTTGTGGATGTTGTAATGGCATTTGGTGTCTTCTTTTCATCTTTATTCTTTCTCATAATTTGATGTTAATTTTGACCTTTGTTCTAATAAGCCGATGATCTGACTGCATGCAGGCAGCTGATTCTGAAATGGCACCCTTGCCATCAACTGATTGTTTCCTTTCTGTTATAATATACGGTAATCAATTTCATTTGGGAGGATATTCATTACTTGCAATGTCTAATGCCTTTTGACATTTTTCTTAAAGAAAGTATTCAGATACATAATCCTGACACTTCTACATAATTTATCTCTTTGGCCTCTGTCATTTCCTACTTTTAATCACATTTTCCAATATATTTTTCATTGCCTTCCTATGTACCTACTTTCATATGGAAGTCATTGAATATTGAAGTATATGTTGATTTGGTTTGGAAGATCTGATCAAGATCCACAAACAATCCCTTCACTTCTTCATCCTGAAATAAATGTTGGCATATAAGCTGCCACAGCCTTTGGAGTGTTCCCCTTCCCTGCATTAAGCATGAGCACCACCAAGTGAAATAATTACTTGCCACATATCTACCTCAGTTTCATCAACTATAAAATGAGGGGGATGGACTAGATGACTTTGAAGGTCTCTTCCAGCTCTCAATCAATGATAGGGGGTTTTTTTGTTGCCCTTCAGCATCTGTTCAAAAAATGTTTATTCTTAATTGCATCTCCTAGAAGAATTTATGAGGCTTTTTTTTTTTAACCAGCAGCTGGTATTTCTAGCTGCTAATTTGACTCTATTTACCCCAAAGATCAGGAACTGCTTGCCTTGGACATTATGTACTTTAGCCTACTCTAAAGGAAGTGGGCAGAATAATCAAGCTCTGTGTGATTATCAGAGATAGGGTGACATTCTATCCCTCCAGTATAGCTCTAAGAGGTGAGATAGTGTACATTTACGCAATCAGAATTAACTCTTAAGTCTCCACCTTCCAGAAGTTTCCTCCGCTCTTCCATGAATCTGAGTATTTCATTCAGCTTTGGTTATATGACCTGGGCACAAGAGAATTGTCCTCCCAAACAAACTGACATGCATGGGTACTGTGTGAGATGTGCTTAGACTAAAGCATCTACCATATAATTGTACAATCACAATTTCTCCTAGACCTAGATTACCTTCCCCCCGATAATTACGTAGGTCTCCTACAGTCCAATAAGTTCTAGGAAGGACAAATCTTAATTGCTGTAGCCCCTCAGGTTTCTTTCCACCTTCCAGGAGTGAGAAAAAAGGGTTAAGGTAAAACACAGTTCCCAAATGTTCAACTCATGAAAGTCAGAGCTGGCTCTCAAGATCTCTGTATTTCTGCTTGTGATTCCAGAGCAGGCAGCAATCTCCAAGCCTCCCTCTGATTGCTTCTTGATTTGCTATTCACTGGCTGGTAGTTTACTGACTGGGGTAACTGCTTATTTTTCCTATTTCTCCCAAATTATCACTTGTGCCATGCCAGAGTTTGAGCAAGGATAGATGAGAGTCAAAGGGAAACTCTCCCCCATCCTCATCTTGCTTCCTGGTTTCTTTATGTCTTTGAAGTGATCTTTCTTTCCACATGGCCAAGAATTATGCACTCCCCTCTCTGGTTCTTCCAATCAACCCTCTGACCTGGCTGGCTCCTCCTCTGCTACTCCAGGTATTACTGAAAGTGGAAGGACTGTTATGTGATACTTCTATTTAAAGGGCAACTTCCTCTTATCTTCTGTTTTCATTTATATTGTGAATGTCAGTATTGATATGAGGAGAAGAATGGGGAGTCCCATACAGTTCCTCCTGTGATGCCAGACAAAGATCACACATTGAGTATCAGCCATCACATGAATGTTTCTATGAAATCTATGTTGATTTAACATTTAACAATCCCTTTTCCATCTCTTTGCTTCTCTCCGTGGGGAGTGGACAGGATTGAGAGTTGTTTGTTTTGTTTTGAAGAGAGCCAGCAAGGAGGCAGAAATTCTCACCTTTGTTGTATGATGACCCTGGAGGAGTCACTTAAGTACTCAGTACAGTGAGCGACTCTAATACTGTACATTGTAGAGAAGATGCTGACCTACACTGAGAGAGGGAATTTCCTCACCTTATTAACAATGACACTGGTTCTCCTGCTTGGAATACCACAAGTGTTTTAGCCCAGTCCCTTTTCAACTAGAGGAAGATTCAGTCACAGGAAAGAAAGCATCTTGAGTTCTTTTAAGAGAAGATGGTAGTAAAATTTAGCTAAATTGAATTTAATTTTTAATTTAGCTTTAACTAATTTAGTAATTAATTAATTAGTAATTAGTAAATTAATAATTAAAATTAAATCAATTTTAACCAATTTAATAATAAATTAGTTAATTTAATGAATTAAATTTGGGAAGGAGAAAAGGAGAATGTGAGTTTCTAGAAGAACCCAGATCATGATCATCATCATCATGATCATCATGATCATCATCATCATCATCACCACCACTCCCATCATCGTCATTATCACCATCATCATCATCATCACCCTCAGCTGCTGCTGCTGCCGCGGCGGCAACTGCTCCTCACGCGAGGCCGACTCCGCAGCACGGTGACGTCCCGGCGGGGTTCTCCGCTGCGCCGGCGCAGACCAGACTTCTTCCTCCGGTGCCCAGCCCGGGCTGACGCCCTCCGCCCCTGGCATGGCTCAGTACGAGGCTGCGGTGAGTGAGGCGGGCCGCACCAGGCAACTGATGAAGAAGAGGAAGAAGCAGCGGGAGCAGATGAAGCAGCGCATCACCTAGGAGAAGATCATGGAGTCCGACGTCGACAAGAAGTTCTCGGCTCACTAAGACACGGTGGATACCGAGCTCAAGTCCAGCACGGTGGGGCTGGTGACCATCAATAACATGAAGGCCAAGCAGGAAGCGCTGGTCAGGGAGCGGGAGAAGGAGCAGTCCAGAGAGCTGCAGCTCAAGCTGCAGAAGCTTCTAGAGAAGGCGCGCAAGAAGGGAGAGAAGGGCAAGCTCTTCAGCCTGTCCTTCACCTTGGAGGAGGAAGAGGAGCCCGAGCACGAGAGGGATGAGGAAGGGGTAGACCCGGAGGGCAGTGTGGACGTGGACCAGAACAGACGAGATCCCCACCTTCTGAGAGTTAATGGGCTGAGTGGACAAGGGATCCCTTCAAAGAAGAGAAAGTTAGGGAAGAACCCAGATGTGGACACCAGCTTTCTTCCTGACCTGAACCGAAAGGAGGGGGGAAACAGGTTCGGAGAGGAACTTCGGCAGGAATGGGAGGCCAAGCAAGAGAAGATCAAGAAATTGAAATCACCTTTAGTTACTGAGATGGCTCTGGGCACCGGACAACCGTGAATACGAAGAAGGGGAACACCATGCAACAGTTCCTACAGAAGGCCCTGGAGATCCTGCAGAAAGATTTCAGCAAGCTGAGGTCAGCCAAAGTGGAGCAGCTCATGTACAACCAGGAGGATCTAATTATACCTCATCAGAACAGCTTCTGTGACTTCATCGTCACCAAAGCCCAAGGGAAGAGTGGCCTGCTCTTTTACTTTGATGTCCTTGATGATGTCCGGCTGCTCAGTGATGTCACAGTAGAGAAAGATGAGTCACGCGAAGGAAAGGTGCCGCGGAGTTGGTATAAGAAGAGCAAACATATTTTCCCAGCCAGTCAATGGGAGTCGTATGACCCAGAGAAACAGTGGGACGAGTACACCCGTCCTGGTGGATGAGCACTTATAAAAGATGGCATGTGATCTTTGTCACCTCCACCCCTACCTACCCACCCACCTACTCTTTTTCATTTGTTAACTCTTACAGAGAAAGTTAGCAGCTACTCTAGACATCGGTCCTTCCTTCACCCACTGTGGGGTTTCACCCCTCCCACTGCTTTTCTAGGTATATCTGGGTCCTCTAGGTTCACGTATTCAACTGGGAAGCAGACCCTGGGACTGACACAGACTGGGTAGGGCTATGGTGGGATTGGTCCCTGGATTTCTTCTCCCTAATTCTCCTTTTATTTACATGTTTCTTATTTTAGAATAAACTTTTGTGTGAGAAAAAAAAAAAAGATAACTCCAGGGAAGCTGTAAAAAAGGGTGTGTGTGTGTGTGTGTGTGTGTGTGTGTGTGTGTGTGTGTGTGTGTGTGTGTCTGACAGAGAGAGAGAGAGAGAGAGAGAGAGAGAGAGAATAAATTGTAAACCTGTCTCTTAGTCTAAGAGTGTTCAAAAACAAAACAAAAAAACCTACAAGAATGTTGGATGGAAAGTACAGCAGAAAACCAGTCCAGTCCCACTGACACTGCAACTTGAAAGCCCAGGGGCAATGGAAGAAAAACCTCAAGTAGAATTCTGCTCAGGGGCAATCTCAAACCCTACAAAAGCAGAAGAAAGCCCTCTAAGGCAGGGTGGCCTCTGAGCCCCAGCTACAGTAGGAAGCCCTAGCCCAACAGCCAAGCTAGACTAGGGTCAAATGACAGCAGGAAACAAAGCAAATCAATTTCTGCAATAGATGGAACATAATCTTACTCACTACACTCAGAACAAGTTCCTTATTCACAATGAAATCACAGGTACAGTCTGCAACTGCTTATCATGGGCAAAGAATTGATCATTGCATGGGCAGCTTGATCAGAATCAAGTGTGCATTTATTTAGTATTTCACATATGCTCAACACTGCACACAAAAGTAAAAACATTCCCAACCTTAAGTGGGCTTATATTTTAACAGGGGAGGAGACAAGTACAGATATAAAACAGAAACAAGATGAAGCAGTGGTTGTTTTGGGATAGAGGTACTGGCAACTGAGGGATCAGGAAAAATTTCATGTAGGAGGTGACAATTGAGCTGAATATTTAATGATCAAGTTTGGCCCCAAAGAAGGAATAAGGATCTCAACTCCTGCTTTTTTTGAATAACTGAACCTCTTTGTAGAGAGTCTCTGGCAGTTAGGTGGTGAAGTACATAGAGCACTGGGCTTGGAATCAGAAAGACTAATCATCATGAGTACAAATCCAGCCTCATACGCTTGCTGTGTGGCCTTGGGAAAGTCACTTAATCTGGTTTACTTCTGTTTCCTCATCTGTAAAATGAGCTGGAGAAGGAAATGATGTTGCTCTAGTAGTTTTGCGGAGAAAACCTCAAATGGGTCATGAAGAATCAGAAGTCACTAAACCAACTAAAACAATGTGATTATAGAACACTGAATTTGATGTTAGATATTTTGATAACCCTAACCTTAAATTTTGACATGTTAATTTTGCAGAACATTTTATTCTTGATTATGTGGCTCCTTCTTTGAGCTGTCTCCTAACCTGTACTCATATGGGCAGATTAGGTCCCTAAAGTTCAGCCAATTACTTCTTTCATCATCAAGGGGTTGGAGTTTCTAATATTTCATTTACTTTTAGGAACTCTCATTCTCTGTGTACTCCAATAGCAATTAACTTTTACAAAATGATACACAGGGACAAGAACAGAAAAAAAAAATTCCTCCAAATGTCTCCACTTACTTGGTGCCTGGAGACAGACTAGAACTTAAAATGATTGGTACAAAATATCCCCTGCCATGGAGGTTAGGATACTTCCTAGACCTGGGAATCCCTTTCCCCAGGGAGTTGTTGTTGTTGTTGTGTTCGTCCTTAGTTTTCGAAGAGGACCATGACATCAGAGAAGTGATAACATGACTTGCACTTGACTTGTTTTGAGTGAGGGAAGGCTGTGCAGCCTCACTTTCTCCTCCTGAGTCATCTGGATCCAGTAGGCTGTAGGAGAAGAGTAGGATGCAGTGGAGAAAATAGGTGATGCTAAAGCCCAAAAACTATGGAAGTAATGTATTATATATGAAGTATGTATTACATGTATATATATATAATATATATACACACACACACATATATATATATCTGCATCAAAAATTGGCCTTCTTTAATGTGGGGTTAGGAGAGAAGAAGGGAGACAACTGGGAACACAAAATGTAACCCTAAAAAATTTTTAATGAAAATAAAATTTGAAAAAGTAAAAGACCACCTCTTTTTCAAAGACTGAAAAAAAGGAGGAGAGAATGAGGTAATGTTGAAATTTTGTGAACTGCAGAACTGGGGAGAAGAGCAAGCTCACAATGGATGGCCACTATGTTCCAGATCAAGTTTGAGGAGAGCGATAGGGTAGGAGTCATCTAAGTGTCTTTGGAGGAAATTAGGTTTGGAACAGAAGGTGCAAATCAAGATAATAGTCTGCCAGGGAAGATGAAAAGAATGTAAGAGGAGCAAGACAGCCCCAGTGGAGATTAGATTAACATAAATTTGTAGTGGATCCAGTCAACAAGGTTATGTGACTTTCTCCAGGGGCAGGAAGGCAAATGTTGGGCATGGCCTAGAGCTGAGGTTTGGAAAGGGATGAACAGTGATATGTCAATGGGGTAAGAAATTTGGGAACAGAGGACAGCACAAAATTATAAAGCCATATTGAGGAAGAGAGGAAAGTGAGGGCATAGAAGACCTAATGGAGTGACAAGAGGCCAGCCAAGAATTGCTTTAGGAGGCATGAGGTACAGGGAGAGATGGAAGGGAAAAAAAATTATGGTCTGAGAGAATTTCAGAGTTCTGTATCATGAAAGCTGTAGAAATATAAATGATGGTGCAAGTGGGTTTGAGTTCACTCATGTCAATCATAAGAGGCTGATGGACTGGGAGACCAGGAGTTTGAAGGGGGTGTTTACAAAATACTATCAGAGACCTTACAAACACAAGACAAACTTTAGGCAGACCCTCTAACATTTACAAGAGTTAGTTACTAACTAGTGGAAGATCACCTCTTCCAAGCTGTGTGTTAATTATTCACATGCCTCTGGTCTGTACAGGTTAAGTGTGCTCGACTTTTGCCAGCTGCCTCTTTTTTTTCTTTCTCACCAAAGGTGTAAAATACCGTCCAAGTTACTCAGGCCTGGCAGGGAATCCGAAGATGTGTTTATTTTGCAATTAACAAATAATATTAGGCAGTTCTGAGCCTGGAACGAAGGCCAGACTCTCTAGTACAGTATATTAATTTTCTGTCATTTGTCCTGTCTTGGACAAGTTCCAAAGTTGCATGTGTAAGCAGCTTGTATATTTTAAGCTTCTCCAGGGCAGTTCATTTTTCCCTCCCTCCCTGTGTGTGTGTGAAAGACATACACACACACACACACACAGATTGCACACCTAGTCACTATAGATGTTCAGTAAATGCTTTCTGGTGGTGGGGATGGATGGACAAAGGTGAGTGAGGACAGCCCCAGATGGCGCACCTTCTTACACACCTGGCTTCAGATACACCTTTGTATTTTTCTCTAGGGAGATACAAAGAATGAAGAGAGACTAGCGGAGACTGGAGGCCAGTGGCCACCAACCATCCCTCAAACAAGGAGCACAGCACGTGATTAAGTCCTTCTAGGATTTGACTCTAGCGCCGAGACGCATCCGCAGCTTTTATCTCCAACCCCGGACAACCGGGGGCGGAGCCGAGCTGCGCTAAGCGGGAGGCGTGGGCCCTTTAAGGCAAGCTGGGTTCCAGGCCCCCGGAAGCTCCGGGCGAAGCCGAGTGTGGTCAGGGGGGGTGTGCCCGCGCGCTGAGCAGCAGCCCCAGAGTCAGGAGCGTGTGCGCGCGGGGCCTAAGGGAGCCCGACCAAGTAGGGGCGGAGCGGCGAGGAGGAGGAGGGCCGGGCGCGCGCCCAGGGGGTGGGCTCGAGCCAGCCGGGTTTCCTTGGCACGCGGGCCTGACCACTCACAGAGCCCGGCGCCTGTGGACTGACAGGCAGAGCGCGAGAGAGGAGGGGGCTGGAGGGAGAGGGGGACACAGCACGGAGGGGAGGTCGCGGCTGAGGTCTCTATATAATTAATACCCTGCCCTCCCTGCTCCGGGCTGCAGGCTTGCAGAAGCTGGGGGAAGGAAGCTCCGGGGGTCGCGGGCTAAAGCCTTGAAAGTTGTGCCTGGCTGTTGCTGGTGGTGCGGCCGGAGATTACGGGGCCGAGACCCTCGGTCCCTGTCCCTCTCCCTTTCCAAGGGAATCCAGCTGCACCCAGGGAGCTGCTGTTGCTGCCCCGAGTGCGGAGAAGTTGGGAACCCGGAGCGTTAAGGCTTGGCGCCCGTCCTCCTTGGGAGCCCGAGCCTGGCTTGCACCCTGTTAAGTTTTTACTCCGCCGCTAACTTTGTCTCTGGAGGAGACAATCCAGGCAGGTGTGTGAGCGCCGCTAGCCAGCCGGGCTGTCTGGGGAGACACAACTGAGTACCAAGGTAAGATCGACAGGCGTGGGTGTGTGCGTGTGCGTGGGTGTGTGTGTGTGTGTGTGTGTGTGTGTGTGTGTGTGTGTGTGTGTGTGTGTGTGTGTGTGTGTATGCATGTGCGCGAGCTCAGTTTCTCCCAGGAGGAATCATCTCATCTGTGAGGTTACTCCTCAGGCAGCTGGTATTGGGAGATTTGCACAGAGACTAATTGGATAACTTTTATTCATCTCCAAACCTGCTCCGCCCTCCCTCCACTCCACCAGAAACGCTTGTTTTAATCCAGTACCTCAGTGGGGTCTGCCAGCTTGTGCTATGGATGTTTGCACAGGTGAGAGAGAGCCTGGTGAAGGCTGAAGAGAGCGTTGCTTCCAACTCTTTATGTCTTTGCTCGATCCCTTTCCATCAGCCCCCGTCCCTGGGGCCGGAGCCTGCCTCGTTGGCCCCTAAACTTAGGGGACACCGGAGCTCTGGGGTTGAAGTTGGACTCTGACTACTCTCCTTAGGACCCAGGGGGAGTTGATCAGTCGGGCTTCCCCGAAAGCCCTTCCCCCCTTCCTTTTTTCCCCTCTCAATCTCTCTAGCTGCTGGGAATACTGGACAGCCCTCAGTTTTCAAGGACAGGAAAAAATCTGCCGGAGTTTTAAAATAGGACTTGCATCCGTCTGATTCCCGGCAGTTTCCTTAGGACGCCGCCTGGGGCTAGGGTGTGGGTTCTTTCGCCCTCCCCGAGAGGTGGAACCTCATCTTCTGGCTCTGCTCCCTTCGTGTCAGCACCCCGGTGGGGGGTGGGGGGAAGGGGCGGTTGCCGGACCGTGTCGGGGTCTGCTTGGGGCGGTGACTGTAGGATGACTGTCCTTTCTTTCCAATTGGGAAGGGCTGGGTGGAGCCTGCCTGCTTTAACCTAGAGGCGGGCATTTGCTAGGTGCTGTGTAGTGAGACGGGAGAAGAGAGAGGTAACGTGGGTCACTGCACATTAACCTCTGCTCCCGTATCTGTTACTGCCCACTGGCCCCCTTTCCACTCACTCCTATCCCTTTCTCCTCCCCAGTTCCCCCACCCCCACCCCCGCACTTTCGGGTGACTCAGCAGAGGGCGCCAGTTCTTGCTGGTTGCTGCGTGGAGGGCAGTGGGGAAGGGAGGAGAGCAGAGCGGGGCCAAGTGTTGAATTTCTCTGCTAGCCGACAGGTAAGGCATGAAACTTACAGACGCCCTGGAGAAATGGGATCTTGAAAAGGACTCCTGGAGTCGACTGATGGCTCTGGGAGGGAGCAGTTTTCTGGGACAAGGGATTGGAAATGAGAGGAAATTTAGGAAGGTGAGGGGTACTTTTCAGTGTTGTTGCTTGTACTGTCTGATTGAGTCACGCCCGAGGTGAATTGGTTTTACAATGCCTAAAAGATGCACAAATATACATACGCATTTTTTTTTTCTACTAGGTGGTGGACTAGGTGGGTGCGGAGGTCACCTATATTCTTAGGAAAATTTGATGGCTCAAGATCTTGCAGAGTTAGAGCCAGAGGGAGAAAGGAATTGGGGAATTGTAGAGGTGGAGGTTTGCCTGTTCATTTTTGTGAGCTGGAGAGAAGTGCTTGACGTTGTTATCTTCCGGGAGGTAACTTCGGTAGCTGGGAGTCTTACATGAATAACAATTGCACGCCCTAGCACACACCCACATCTTTACCCTCACCCTCACCCTCCACCCTCCTCTCCCCTTCCCCCTGCAAAAATTGCAGGGAGTTCTGAGCTTTTGATGCACAGGATGGTGGCTCAAGATTTTCCTTCTTGAGTTTTGGGAAGCTTTGCAGCTGAGAGATTATCCAAGGCTGGGGAGCTGGGAAAGGGGTCTCACGATTGGAGGCAGGCTTGTCTGCTTGATTACTTGGGGAAACCATCCATTTCCTTCTTTGACATTAAGAGCGACTGACTTGAATTTGGAGGTTTTTTCTGTGCCAGCCAAATTCTGGGGAGTTTTAATTTGACAGCTCTGTAGTACTGAGGCGGGAAAGCCCGGAGTGCAGGACTGGGAGTCCCGCCCTGCCCTCTCGCCTTGACCAGTTCCGCATGTACCCACCACAATTTTACGTAACTATAAGCTATCTTAAAGAAAGTTAAAAAAAAACAAAACACTTCCCTTGCTTTCTCAATCCTCCCCCTTCCTTTTGCTGCACTCTCGACATGCCTTAGGCTTCCAGTACTTTTTTCAAATAAACACTTAGAGTTACTGGTCTGGCTGTATGTCGAGGACAGGTTAACAAAGGCAGCAGACAGACAAAAGTCGGAAATTGTATTAGGATGAGGCTGCTGAGACCGTGACAGCAGCCTGAAGGCTGAGACTGGGTCGAAATCTGGGTCATGTGCCCTGCTTAAAAGCCTCAGGGGTGGCAATAATAGTACCTGTGATGTCAGACAGTTCATGCATCTGAAAGTCCTCCGGAGAGGGATGAAGGTTCAGAACTGGAATTGGGTGACTTGTTTTCTTCCTTGGGGTTGTAATAACCCAACTGGAAGTTCTGGGACAACACCTCTATGACTTTGTGCATGAAGTACCTGATTTAGCTGAAGGGCAGATCCCAGGAATGGGATCTGATAAGCAACTTTTCCATTCTTTCAGGGCCTGAGATCTATGAGAGAAAAGAATGTTTTCCTTTCTACTACTTCCCACCTCTTGAAATTGGGATGACAGAGAGTATTTTCATGTGTGTATTTGGAGGGAGGAGTACTGATGCTTACTGCAGAGTTTGGGGAGATGCAGATTTGGCAAATGCCTTGTTGACATTGTCTAATGGAATCACGTGTTGCTGTCCTAAGACTCCAGTTATCTGTGTACAAGTAACCTGATACGGCCACATGTGGAGACTGACTTACTGTCCATATGCTACAAGTTTTGGTGGACTTTCTTTCCCAGTACTCCCCTGACCATTGTTAAGATTTGTGACTTAATTAAGCTGGCATTTATTAAGCATTCTAGAAAGGGACTGAATAAGAACTCATCCCTGGCACTCCTTGGAACCAATTTCTTGTTGGAATTAGAAACAGTATTGTTTACTTCATCTAGTGGCTGATAATCTCTAAAATTAGATTCTTTAGAATCCATACCTTCTTTTAAAATGTTCATTTTATTAGTGTAAGGAAGTCTATTGAATTCTTCAATTACCTGACACAACTTAAAATAGCTACCTCAATCTGGTAAGAATGAATGAATCCATCATTGTAAATAGGTGAAAAGTTCTTTCTTTTTTTCTGAAAAATTCTTAATCATTTTGAAAGGAAAGAAAGTTATTGGATGAATGAAGTGAAGCAACCCTGGAAATGTATTGGCATTGGTTGAGTAGACAATCACGCCCTTTGGGGCTTGTATAAAATAGCAAGACATTCCAAGAATCTGGGCATTCAAATGGAGGGCAAACCTAAACAAGAAGCCAGCCCCCGCTATATAAGAACTCAATCTGCCAGTGGCTGGGATTGGGAAAGTGAGCCCCAGGGCACTGCACTAGTGTATCAAAAATATTGCTGTGTTCAATGTAGTTATATTTTACATCACTTTAACTTATGGGATGAGTCAACTTCCCTCCCTTCTATGTGAAGTCTGCCTTAGGAATATGTCTCAACTTTACCGTTAAATCCCCCCCTCCATTGCCTTTGGGGTTTCATTCATATGTTAATATAAGTATACTTTAAGATTGTGTTGTATAATATTGTACCTTTTTTGCCCTATAATAAGCCTGCCTTTTTGAAGAAAAAAAATTTTTTTTTCAAACTCTGAAGTGATACTTATTATAATTGGTGACTCAAAATGTCCTTAGTGCTGAGCCAGTTAAAATGTGGAGTTGGAGGGGGTTCCTGGCTACTATTAATTTAAGTGCTAAACTTTCCTTTCCCTTCCTTCTGCCCTACTTTAATTTATTTTCCTTTTCTCTCTGGGCTCCTGAGAGATAACAGCAAAGACAGTTAAGAGTTTGTATTTATTTGCCTTCACTTTGAGTTTACATGTACATGAATGTACACAATAAATACACACACACACATCACTCACTTTGATAAGTGTATCTAGTTACTTCTAATTTGCAAGTTGCTGAAACATTACCGAAATAATTAGAATAGCTAACAAGAAGCCCAGAAATCATGAGCATGCGCTCTCATTCTGTCCTTTTATTTCAGTTCAGTAATTTTTTTATTGGTCTATTAAGGGTAAACATTACCAAAAAACAAAAACAAAAACCCAAAATAACCAAGCCTCCCCCATTGCTATCTCCCCTTCCCTCTTGGTAGAATGTTGGCTAATGGGGTCATTTTCCTACTGCATAATATTTTGTATTGTAGATTGATTGTTTCTAGGTGCACTAAGTGATGGAATGAGGTATGAACGCAAGAATGGGATCAGTTAAACCAACTCCAGTCAGACGACACCCACAGTGCACCAGGGGTATTGCAAGTTTGAAAGAAAAGAGTTTTATTCTTTTACTGAGTTGAGCTCATCAGTGAAAGTTCTTCAGTTTCACAAATGTGGGGAAAAATTGGGGGAGGGAAAAACCTGAGGGCAAGTGCAATTTCCTTTCATAACTTCTGGTGTATTAGAGGAAGGAAGACTACTTCTCTAATTCTAAGAATATATCATCAAATTTCAGAGCTGGAAGGGAGCTGTTTTACCTAATGTGTGGTGGACCTTGGATTCAAGAATTCTTTCTCTTAGAAAGAAAATTAGAAAAATTGATGCTGTAGGTTTAGGGAGTAGGAGCTGGCTGTGCCACCCTCACCCCCAAAACGCTCCCTCCTCCTTTCAGACTCCTCACCTCCCTGGCTTCCTCTAAGTCCCAATTTCTATAGGAAACTTTTCCTAACCTCTTCAGTCCTATGTTTTCCTTCTGTTAACTATTTCCTATTTATTTTGAATGTAGCTTGCTTTATATATATATATGCCCTAAACATTGTCTGCTTACCCAACCCTGACCTGATTACTGCTGTAGGCAGGGAATCCCGCTATGTGATCAAAACACAAAAAAATATACAAAATGTACGAAAACATCTGCAAAGACGATTCCACTCACCATTGGCACATGGAACGTGTGTACGCTAATAGACAACACAAAATCTAGTAGACCTGAAAGAATAACTGTGCTTGTTGCAAGAGAACTCAACAGGTATCACATCCAAATAGCAGTCCTGAATGAAACAAGGTTGGCAAATGAAGGCCAGCTTACTGAAGTTGGAGCTCAATACACCTTTTTCTGGAGTCTGAAGTTAGAGCTGCATCCGCCTTTTTCTGGAGTGGGTGCAGTGAAGTGGAGCGCCATGAAACTGGCATGGGTTTTACAATCAAAACTAATCTAAGCCACAAGCTAGTATGCCTGCCAGAAGAAGTGAATGACAGGCTCATGACAATGAGATTGCCACTCGCAGGAAAATGCAATGCCACCATCATCAGTGCCCATGCTCCCACCATGACAAACCCTGATGAAGTCAAAGACAAATTTTATGAAGACCTAGTGACCCTTATCATCAATGTACCAAAAGAGGACAAGCTTATCATTCTGGGTGACTTTAATGCTAGAGTAGACTCAGACTACCAGACTTGGCAGGGAGTCCTAGGGAGGAATGGAGTTGGAAACAGCAACAGCAATGGCCATTTACTGCTGAAAACTTGTGTATTGCATGACTGTCTCATCACCAACATTGTCTCCCATTTACCTAAATGCAATAAAGCTTCATGGATGCACCCTTGCAGTAAACATTGGCATCTAATAGGTTTTGTGATTGTAAGGAGACAGACAAGATGTGAGAGTGACAAAGGCAATGTGTGGTGTAGAGTGCTGCACTTATCCTTTCCAAGCTAAATATTCGCATTCATCAAAAGCGCCGCCCCCTCCCCACCTCTAGGCAAAATGACTACCAGAAGAATTAATGTCAACAAATTAGAACTCTTTGAGTGTGAACAGTTTGTTGCTAACTTGGAAAGAAAGCTGAGCCAACACACAGTTGGCAACAGTGGAGCTGGAAAAGGAGTGGGCAGCTTTCAGAGATTTGGTGTACAGCACTGTATTTGTTCATCTGGGTCACAACACTTGCAAACACCAAGACTGGCTTGATAAAAATGATGGGGAAATTCAGAAGCTGCTAAATGAAAAACGAGAACTCTACAAGATTTACCAGCAGGATAGTTCCTCCACCTCTAAGAAGGCAGCATTTAATTCCATCAAAAGCAAAGTACAAGCAAAGCTTAGAGAGCTGCAGGATTCTTGGCTCAGTAAGAAGGCAGATGAAATTCAATTTTATGCTAATAGTTACAAACCAAAGTGATTTTATGATTCCCTGAAAGCTATTTATGGACCAAAAACCTATGGTGCATCACAACTACTCAGCGCTGATGGAGCCACATTGATTAGTGATAAGGACATGATCCTGGAAAGATGGGCTGAACACTTCCATAGTGTTCTCAACAGACCATCATCAGTCAATGCTAAGGCCATTGACCGTTTACCTCAGGTTGAAGTCAGTCTCTCCCTATCTGAACTTCCAACTGAAGAAGAGGTTTTGAGGGCCATTGGGCTCCTTTCATGTGGCAAAGCACCTGGTGCTGATTCTATTCCAGCTGAGATTTACAAGGTAGGGGAACCATTGCTCATACAAAAGATGACTGAAATTTTCCAGATTATATGGCAAGAGGAGGTTATCCCCCAGGAGTTCAAGGATACCTCCATTATCTATCTCTATAAAGGTAAAGGGAGAGATTATCCTGAGACAATCACAGGGGGATCTCTCTTAGTCATTGCTGGCAAAATTCTTGCTAGAGTCCTTCTTAATAGATTAATCCATCACCTGGAAGATGGTCATATACCTGAGAGCCAGTGTGGCTTCAGAAAGGGCCAAGGAACAGTCAGTATGGTGTTTGCTGCCTGACAATTCCAGGAGAAATGCCAGGAGCAAAAGAGAGATCTGTACACAACAGTTGTAGATCTGACCAAGGCCTTTGACACTGTTAGTCATGAGGGCTTATGGAAAATTATGTCAAAATTTAGTTGCCCAGAAAAGTTCATCAATATTGTACATCAGTTTCATGATGGCATGTTTGCTTGGGTTTTGGATAATGGACAGTGCTCTCGTGCCTTCCCAGTCATCAGTGGAGTAGAACAGGACTGTGTACTTGCTCTCATGCTTTTTAGCATGATGTTTTCAGCCATGTTGACAAATGCTTTCAATAAGGATGAACATGGCATGAAGGTCAACTACCATACTGATGTTAAGTTCTTCAATTTGAAAAGGCTGCAAGCCAAGACCAAAGTGGAGGAAGTGATGGTGCATGATTTTCTGTTTGCAGATGATTGTGCACTCAATGCAGCCTCTGAAGCTGAGATGCAACAAAGTAGGGATAAGTTCTCTGCTCCCTGTGCTAATTTTGGCCTAATAATTAACACCAAGAAAATACAGGTGCTCCATTAACCACCACCACACCATCCATATGTGGAACCACTGGTTACAACAAATGAAGAAGTTTTGAATGCTGTGGATAAGTTCACTTACCTTGGTAGTGTACTTTGCAGGGATACACATTGACAATGAGGTTGATGCACGCATTGCCAGAGCTAGCTCAGTGTTTGGGAGGCTCTGGAGTAAAGTTTGGGAGAGAAGAGGTATTAGACTGACTACCAAACTGAAGGTCTACAGAGTCATTGTGCTGACCTCATTGTTATATGCTTGTGAAACATGGACAGTCTACCAGTGCCATGCCAGAAAACTGAATTGCTTCCATTTGAACTGTCTTAGAAAGATTCTGAGGATCACCTGGCAGTATAAGGTACCAGACACTGAAGTCCTTACTGGAGTTGAATTGCCAAGTATTCAAACTATGCTTCAGAGAACACAACTCCGATGGGCTGGCCACATTGTTCAAATGCCAAATGTACATTTGCCAAAAAAGACTATTTTATGGAGAAACTCGCATGGGCCAGGCGATCACATAATGACCAGAAGAAGCGATACAAGGACACTCTCAAGATCTCTCTCAAGAACTTTGGATTTGACTGTGCAACATAGGAGACACTGGCACAGAACTACTCAGCATGGCATGCCCACATCAGAAAGGGTGCTGTGCTCTATGAGCAAAGCAGAATTGAGATAGCACAAAGTAAATGCAGGATGTGCAAATTTGGGATGTCCACCCCAAATATTCACACCAACTATCTGTGCCCAACCTGTGGTAGAGCATTCCGAGCTCGCATTGGTCTGATCGCCACAGTCGGACACACTGATGGTGATGTCATATTGGTCCTCTTCGAAGATGAAGGACCACAACCACCAACCATATATTTGTATGTTGTCTTCTCCTTTAGATTGTGAACTCCTTGAGGCCAGGGACTGTCTTTTGCCTCTTTTTGTATCCCTAATGCTTAGCATACTTCCTGTTATATAGTAGGTGCTTGATAAAGGTTCATTGATTGTTTGATGTATGAAGTACTGGGGATACACATTTTAAAATGAGAGTCTCTGCTGTTCTCAAGGAACTCACATTCTAACAGGGAGCTACCACACATGTGAGAGGGTTCAGAGCAGGTGGAAAAGCTTTATTTGTGGTGCTCTTTAAGACTAAGCAGCTGAGCAGAAAGACTTGGGTTCTAGTCCAACCCCTGACACATGCTGATCTTGTTATATTCCTCACCAAGGAGCCTCACCTCTTAGTGTCCTCAGGTTCATTCTTTGACATTATAGGTTGTTGAAAAGTTGTCGGTCTGCTTTGGTGGAGCAAGTTTGCAAGTTGGGAGCTCCTATGTCAATGAAATCAGACCAGAAAAGAGGGAACAATTTTATGCATATGAATAGGATTTCAGGAGCCTCATAATCTCATTATATAACTCCTAACTTTTTGGCCATAGGAGAGAGAGAACTTTCTTTGTGGTACATAGCCCACAAGACCAGAGGTCATGGTAGGTTTTCGTTTTGTCTCCTTTGCCTATCTTATAGTTCAGGCAGGTGGTGCAGTGGATAGAACTCTGGGCTTGAAGTCAGGAAGACCTGAGTTCAAATCCAGCCTCAGACCAGCTGTGTGAACCTGAGCTAGTCCCTTACCTGTTTGCCTCAGTTTTCTCATCTGTACAATGAACTGGAGAAGGAAATGGAAGACTACTCCAATATCTTTGCCAAGAAAACTTCAAATGAGGTGGCAAAGAGTTTGACATAACTGAACAACAAGCTTCACTTATAACTCAAGTCAATTTCCTCATCCATAAAATGGTCAGAATAATGCTTGCCTTGTCTGAGTTAGATTTAGGCCATCTAGTTAGTACAAAGCACTCATTTTACATATTTGGGAGCTTTGGGAAGTTAAATGTCTTATCCAAGGTCACACAGGTAGTAAAGGTTAAAGGTGTGATTTGAAATCAGATCCTCTGAGTCCAAAACCAATGCTCTTTGAGGATCAGTAAGATCTAACATCTTCATACGTGGTACTAATAATTGATTCACCATGGTTTTGTTTGTAAGCAATGTGTAACTTGGAGTCTAACTAGAAACTTAGCTGTTTGATCCTGAATTGTTACTTGTAAAGGGTTAGGAGCAAAGCCACAAGTGTTTTACTGAATGAGACCGGCACCATTTGTATCTACTTGTTGTGCTCTGTGACTACGAAGAAAAGGGCAGTTGGCATACATGTGCCAGACCTGCCCTCGCCTGTCTGCCTCCATTGTTCAGAGGATCAACGCATAGCCTTATTTGGGGTTGCCTTGCAACTTGTTCAGAAGCATCCTTCATTCCCCAGCTGTTCCACAGCCTCTCCATGCAGGAGCCTGCCAGCTGCTCCACAGCAACTGCAGTGACCCTGGCTGCTTCTGTGCAATTAGCCAAGCAAGGTGAAATTGGGAACGGCTGTCCAATTTTCAGTCATTGTGAGCAGTCCTGTTTGTCTGGGTGATTCCAGCTATAGCCTGTGACTACCACGCTGGGCTGCTTAAAAAGGAAATGTTCAAAGAAATACCACTGAGGTAGTCAGTATATTAAAATATTGTGAAACTACTGTCTGAATATTGAAAACTCTGGCATATGGAAAAACTCTCAGTCCTATAGTGCTCTCCTTATAAAACCCTTAGTGTGTGTATTGTTATCTCGCTTTCGCAGAGAAGGAAACTGAGGTTCAGATGCAGGAACTGACTTGCCTGTGGTTACAGAATTAGCAGATGACAAAGCTGAAGTTCAAACTCAGATCTTCTGACTTTAAATCTAGGGAGCTTTTTCATTATACCACACTGGTGTCCTTTGTATTATATTTAGTACCAAATAAGTACTATCTTATTTCAAAAGTAAATGTGCTTTTTAGTTTCTAGACAAATCAGCAGGCTTTACTGGATGGATTTTGTAGCCTAAGCTGCTCTAATCTGTTACACAGAATGCTTCAAAGTGATTCTTTCTGATACCCTTCTACCTCCTCCTGTGATTATTTATTAGTATTATTAATGGCAAATTATTTGGATAGCAGTGCCCTATTTCCCCCTGATGAACCTCACCCTTCTCAGCCTTTCATGTTTCTGGTGAAGACACCAGCATCCTTCCGGTCACCCTGCCTGAGATCTTCACAGTCATAGCCCCTCTTCAGTCTCCCTCACTACATGCATCCAATCAGTGGCCAAGCTTTGTTGATTGCAGTCTCTCACAGAGCAACCACCTTCATCACTTGTCATCTGAACTGTTACAATAGCCTCCTAATTGGTTTCTCTACCTCTAGTGTCTCCTCTACAGAGCTGCCAAAGTGATAATCCTAAAGCAGAGGTCTGGCCATGTCCTTCTTCAGCTCAGTTGACCCCTTCTTATTCCTAAAATAAAATATAAACTCATCTGTTTGGCATATAATAAAACCCTTTACAACCTGGCTATAACCTACCTTTCCAGGTTTGGGATGTATTAACTCCTCTTCTCTCTCGATTCCAGTCAAACTGGCTTTCTTGCTCTTTCTCACCCATGACACTCCATGTTCTGTCTTTGTACAAGTTGTCAGATTGCTTCTTCAAAACCTGACTAGTTTCCTTCAAAGCACAGATCAAATGCTACCTTCTGTAAGAGGTCTCTCCATTTGTTTCCCCAATCCACCTCTGTCCCCAGCTGCTCATACCATTTCCCTCCTTCCCTTGTGTTTAGAACTTATGTGCTGTCTTGCCCAATAAAACAACTTAATGTTGTCTTGCCCAGTAAAACATAAGCTTCCTGAGAGCAGGGGCATTTGTGTCTTTATAGTTCCAACACCAGACACATAGTAGCACTTAATCTTTCATTGTTTCTGTATCTGTAAAATGTTGAGAGGGTTTGAACTACTAGATAGTCTCTCAGGCCCCTTTTCCCTCTAAAACTGTGATCTTGGACGTTGATCTACATGCCACAATTCATAGACTGATGGTCCGTTTTCAAAATGTTTACTTATGTTCTCTTCCCCTCCCTCCCCCGTATCACCTTGTTCTTTTGTATCTAAAAGAATCATTTTTACATTACTACAGACCGATTAATAGCTTGTTCCCAAGGCTGTAATGATGATGGCAATAGTGATGATAGATGGCATTTAGATGGTATTTTTTTAAGGATTTCCTTTTCATTCATTTTCAATTAATCCTCACAAACAGTCTAATGAAGTAGGTAAAATATCCATCCTATTCAGAGTTGTTATTGTGGTCCTTTACTATTACACTTAAATTTTTTTGAGAATTGTTTTGACTGTTTTATAGGTGACTTGTCTTGCCTCCCAGGTGCAGAGATGGAAGTTTCTTCTTTGTTTTCCCCGATCCTCACATGTGTAGGACTTAACGTAGTGCTAGGCACATGGTAGGTAATTTGTAGAATAAATATGTGTAGGTTTCTGGGCATGTAATGATGTCTCTTCAGACTTCCAAGTTCTTTCAGGAGGTAATCAAAACGGTTTTTTTATAGACTAGCACTTGCAATTATTTCACAGCTTGGTGTACTACAAAGACTCTCTGTTCATGTCTGATAGTCAGGTGGAAAGCTAACACATTTTGTCACTTTCCCAGTGGGGTTATTGGGAAGTGAGCCAGGCATTCCCTCCCTGGTGGGGAGCATGTTGGCCCTTCAATGCCACTGAACCTAAGAGATTAGCACTGTTCCCTATAATTCAGCTCTGTGTGAGCAGCAGTTGGTAGACTCTTCTTTACCCTAAGACTTTTTCTAGTGTAGTTGTTTTCCCGTTTCATTCTCTCAAGTCCTATGCTCCCCAGCCAACATCCCTCCATCCCCCTTCCAAAAGAGAGGATTTGGCTTTGTCAGGCTAGGTTCCTTTTGTTGTTTTCATACTAAGCTGGTTTGGACCCATCTGGCTATTGGGAGTCTTCAGTTTAGAATGTTTGGCTCACATACCCTTCTCTGGACCAGCTAACTCCTTTACTTAGGGCACATCCTTTTCTTTCCTCTTCTCTTCTTTTCTTTTCTGTTATCTTCTGTCACTTTCCCCTAATTTTTCTTTCTTCTGTGTAGTTAAGATGCCCATTTCAACTCCTTACCTCCAGCTGATCCTTTGTGCCAACTGTTTTCCAGGACTTCCAATGCATTTCTTTTTTCCTCTATCCTAAACTGTTCTGTTCTTTTTCCTTCTCTTTCCTTCTTACCTCCCTTATTCTGCCACTACTTCTCAAGAAGTGCCCTCCTTTTTTCTTCTTTAGCTATGTTCATATTCTGCTACCTTTGTCCTGAACCAATTTTGTTTGACTTTCCTTTCTCTGTTGTGATCATTGTATTGGGAACACGTTAGGCAGAGGACCAAGACCTCTGATTTAATAAGTATAGGGAAATCCTAGGTGAAATCATTCAGTCCATAAATATTTATTAAGCCCCTATGTGCCAGGCACTGTGGCTAAACACTGGACCAAGTGAAGAAATTCCTTCTTTGCAATCTAGTCTTCAAGAGTTGTCTAGAGCCCTCAGACCTTAGGGAACTTATCCATTGGCTTCAAGCCATCCTGGCTCTTATAATCATTGTGTCAAATGCCAATATTCCCTGCCTGGCTTTTATAATTATTATACTTCAAAAATCCCATATCAAGGTTGACTTCCTAGGAGACCATTTTTTAAAAAAATGATGCCATGGTGTTGAAAATTGGAAATGCCTGACTTCAAACTAGCCAATTCGGACATTTAGAAATTCTGAACTTTGGGGAGAAGTAATTTAAACTTTCTTTTGGTAATGATTTTAAAAATAACTGAAATGTCAATTTATTTTGGATAATCTTTTTCCTCATAAAATTGAAATTGTGTGTATGTAGAATTAACAGAATATTTTGTTGTTTTAAATGGCTCTGAGAGCAACTTGGAAATGATTTGGCACTTTTATGACACCTATTTTGTGTGTAACAGTAAGTACAGTTCTAGTAGAAGTCCAAATATGCCACATTTCCCTCCCATAAGACTCTTAAGATAGTAGCCTAATACTCTTCCAACCTTAAAAGTGAATATATATCACTTCCCTCACCAATCCTCCTTCCCCGCCCCCCCCCCCCCCCACACACACACCAAAAAGCACCCTGGAGCTCAATTCCTCAAGATTCTTCACAATTTAACTTTGATGTCCGTATAGACTCATATCTCACTGGAGTTAGAAAGGTTCTTTGAATTTTATAAATGAGTCTCTTTAGTTGTCCCTTAGAAACCCTGAAAATATGAACCAAAATAATAGCTCACATTGCTGCAGGATGTGTGTTTTTCTCACAACCCCATGCATTAAGTAGTATGAGCATTTTTTGCTATTTTACAGATGTTGCCGTTCAGTTGTTTGGCTTGACTCTTCATGATTCCGTGGACTGTTCTGTCCATAGGGTTTTCTTGGCAAAGGTACTGACGTGGTTTGCCATTTCCTTCTTCAATGAATTAAGACAGACAGACACAGGTTAGGTTATTTGCCCAGGGTCTCACGGTTAGTAAATATTTAAAGCTAGATTTGAACTCAGGTCTTCTTCACTCCAGGGCCAGTGCTCTATTCGCTGAGCCAACTAACTGCCTCCTATTTTGCAAAAGAGGAAATTTTTATTTTCATATTGATTAAGTCAGCTTGCCCAAGACTGACACAGAGTCACAGATTTAGAAGTGAAATAAATCTTAGAGGTCATCTAGCTAGATCTCTTATTAACAGATGAAACTGAGGCCCTGAGAGGTTAAATTACTTGCCAAGGGTTGCATGGGCAGTAAGTTGGAATTCAAAGCCAAGTCCTCTACTTCTAAACCCTCACGCCAATAGGTTTCTTATTTATAGCTATGAAAATATATTGCTAATATCTAAATTGTTGTTTTTCAGTTGTATCTGACTCTTTGTGACCTTTTTTGGGATGGTTTCCTTCTCTAGCTCATTATACAGATGAGGAAACAAGGTTAAGTGACTTGCCTAGGGTCACATAGTAAGTTTCTGAGGCCAGATTTGAACAGTCTTCCTGACTCCAGATCCAGCATTGTGCCACCTAGCTGCTTAAACATCTTAACTAGCCAGCAAAAATTTCACCAGTGCCAATGTAGTAATTTGGCCTTGTGACACTGGAATATCTGGTAAATATCACACACACACTGCCACCTTGGGCCCATGCTTTGATCCATGTAACATGATCCTAGAGAGTTGTCTATACTGCTGAGAGTTTAGGTGACTTACCCACAATCCCTCAGTAGTATGTTTTGACTGATAAGGAACATTGGCGTGAAGAAAATACCACTGCCGTAGTTTGTGGAGGGAAATGTGTTACTGACTTTTTTATATGACTCCTGTGCATCTTGATTGGCATTCTGGCCATGGGAATAATGATATTAGCAGCTTACATTTCTCTGTATCCATTTTCCATCAGTCCTCACAGCAACCTTCTAGAAGAACTGTTCTTTCTAATTTTTAGCAATGGTAGCCCAACCTATTTATTGGCTTCTAGTCCAGTGCTCTTTGTGCTCTACAGCACAAGGGGCACCCAGGAACTTCTAATCTTATGATAGAAGAGTACAGCTGCTGCAAAGCAGTGGGAGAAGACACCATTCTGATTCCTAGTGCCTGAAGCTGCCGGAGCTTGGCAGCAGCATTGAGATGTACTACTGCTTGACTCAGGACTGGATGCCCTTTGGCACCTACTTGGCACAGCAGTGTTCCCTGATCCAGAATGCCATGAATCATTTATAACTGAGAAAACATTCATTATCCCAAACTTACACTTTTTCAGAAGACTTATATATACATTGACTCTTTAGTTTCAAAAAATGCTGGTAAAACTGAAGTTCTCTCCTCATAATACATCACAGTTCAGCAGTCTAGTTCTTTCTTATAAGTGAGGAAGAAAGTCTTTTTTTTTCCCTTTGTGCACATGTCTGTCAGTTCAAAATAATAAAACAAGACAGCAGGATTATTATTTTCTTTTAAATGATTTTTATTAATATTTTTTGTTTTGACATTCCTTCCCTTCTCCCCTACCTAGAAAGCCAAGCATCCTAACAAAGGATGAAGAACATGGTTCAGTAAAATTAGCGAGCAAATCAGTTGAGGTTAACAGTGTAATCGGCATTCCATACCTATCACTGTAGGGAAAGGAATGAGGGACATTCTTTCCTCTCTTCTTCAGGACCAAGTTTAATGAACAACTTTTACTTTCTGGGAAGCAAAAATTATGTTCTTGATAATTTTGTGGTTAAGATTTAAATTACTTATGCTTTCATTGGTCCATCGCATAAAAGAAATCTCTCTCACTAAAACTGTATAGAGTCTTAAGGAAGGCACTCATAGTCATGTGAAGTAGTTAAACACAGTATGACTTTGTATTTTCCCATCCGTTCCCTCCTCTCTTATCTGCTAACATGGTTCTTAATGTTCTCTTTATTATAGCTGGATAAGACCCTGATTGTAAAAACTGTAGCTCAGCATGTCCCAGCAGGGAAGATTAGAGGACCCTTTGGTTTTCCATGAACTGTAGCTCTCAGCCTAGGACAGAGAGCTAGAAAAGGAGGCTGGAGCATGTCCGGAGTCAATTGGGGAGGGGCAAAAGGGTCTCCCCAGGAAAGAGAAGGTATTATGTTAGTATCTGGAGGAAGGTCCACTGTATCCAAGGAAGAAACTGCATTAGGATAGAGACCAAGTCCCAGCAGGCATCCAGTGAAAAGGCAGATCTGATGTAAGTCTTGATGGTCTCAGGAAGGCATTTCTGCTTCTGAGCTATCAATGCCTACTCATGACCAGCCTAGCAACTCTCCTAGTCCCCCAATATTGCCTCGGCAGAGGCTAGTGTGTTTTAAAATAAACTCCCTTGTCACTTAAAAAAAAATAAGAAGCAAGTCAGTGACTTGGTAGATAGAGCACCAACCCTGAAGCTGGGAGGACCTGAGTTCAAATTTGGCCTCAAACACTTAATATCTGTGTGACCTGGGCAAGTCATTTAATCTCAATTGCTCCCACAAACAAACAAATGGGTAAAATGAAATTCTGGTATAATTGCCTTGGGATATATGGTGGCAGAGGGTAGAAGAGAAAAATGTAATTTTCTTGAGACTAAGAGTGTTTCATGAAGATCCTCTTTATTCCAAGTCACCTCGAATTCCTAGAAAAATTAACCACACCTAAGTTTAATTTAAAATCTAATATGCATTAACCATGTAAATTTCTGACTCACCCCCTAAAAATGAATTTGGACAGATCTGGAAGTTTGTCATTAAGAGTGGTTGTTGCTTTTTTTAACTTTGAAATTATCCAATGGTTTATTGAAAAGAATAAGTTTAATTATCTCTAATCATTAATTATCTGTTATTAAAATGTTATGTATGAATTTAGAACTGGAAGAAACCTTATATACTATCGAGTCTAGTCACACACATACACATACACATAAACTGATGCACAGAGAATTTGGGTGACTTACCTAGGGTCATGCAGATATTGGGCAGACAGGTGACATTAAGGGCCTTTTTCTTCTCCAGCCCATTTTACAGATGAGGAAACTGAGGCAGAGTGAAGTGATTTGCCCAGGGCCACATAGCTAATAAAGTCAGAGGCTAGATTTGAACTTGGGAAGATGAGTCTTCCTGCTCTTATATTCCTCACAAAAGCCAGTGTGCTTGGTCAGGTGCTGGTTGGGAGGGCATTGCTTACGTCTTTCTTAACTCGGGTCACTTTGAAGCTGGTGACCGTACCAGCAGCACTCTTGTGTACCCAATGGTTGTATGTGTTTTAAAATAAAATCACTTGTCACTTAAAAACAACATCAAAATCTAACATATGCTTTTGCTTAGCAAGTTCCTTTTTTTCCTCACTTGACTTTTTTCTAGTCTTAGAGAAAAACCAAAAATCGGTTGTTTCCTGCTCCATAAGACTTTTATTTTTTGGAATATTTTTGTTCTCCTATCTTCAGTAACTCAGTATTTTCCCCTTGCAGAAAACCCCAACTCTTATTGTGGAAAACCTTTCATTTCATATTCAAAGGTTGGTACAGTGTTAATTTGTTCAGTTTGTGGAAAGAATGATTACAATCTACGCAGATCTCATATACATTTTTTTTAAACCATTGAGAGACACCATTGGGATTTCTGAATAATTTAGTGTTGTTATTATTTCTGTCCATAGATATAACCATCATTTCCCATTTCATATGCAACTTGTCATCCTAAAACCACCATTGGGTTGGCAATGTGATTTCTTCTTTGTGCTCACTTTAAGCCGCCAAATTTACATATGATGCTTGGTTGTCCACTAACTTATTTTGCTGGTTTCACACTTCATCCCTGACTTCTCAGTCTAAAATGGAGTCATTTGCTTAGGGATGTTTCTCAGTCTTTTTAGTCCTTGTGTGCATCCTTCATTGCCAAAGAAGACCGTGCCATCAGAGAAATGATGACGTGACTTGCACTGGACTTTGTTTTGAGTGAGGGAGGGCTGTGCAAGGTCACCAGCCTCACTTCTCCTCCAGAGCCATCTGAATCCAGTGGCCAGATATTCATCAGGATGACTGGGATGACCCAGGATGCACTGGGAGACTTTGGGCCCTTTAGGCCAAGGTCTTGGCTGGTATTCACTTAGGGTGAGGCAATACCCATTCATTAAATAGGCCTGTTTAAGAAGTAACCAGGGCATGACCCCTATAATGAGGTCAAGAAAAAGAAAGACATCAGGCTGGGTGGAAAACAGCAACAGTTACTATTGATAATCACTCTAAAGCCAGGAGGGTCCAGAAGAGCCCTTAGGCAGGGCCCATTGGCATCCCATCTGTAGAGTGCAGTACGTTTAAGGTTTTGAGGTTTTGTACAGACAATATTACGGGGCTCAGATGCGAGGAGCAGTGTTTGGAGTCAGGAATTGGCTTTGAACACTGGCCTTGCTCCATATTAACTGTGTGACCCTGGGCAAGCCCTTTCACCTCCTCTGGCCTTGTGATTCCTTAACTGTAAATTCAGGGGCTAAACTAAAGGGTGTCAAAAGTCTCTTTCAACCCTAAACTTCGGCCTATGTAGACTTATGACTTTCTTATGGTTAATGAAGACTTTTCTCCAAAAGTGTGAAAATTATAATCAGAGTGCTGGCGTGTATCACACTGCATTGTTTGTATCACATACCCTTTCTTTTGGATCACATAGAATATGAGTGCAGAGAGTATGTTTTTTCGTTTACATATTTTCAACACCTAGCTCATCATTTCCTACATGGTTGGTGCTTGAGGAAGGTTTATATCTATGAATGCAGTGTAGGCTAGAAAGTGAGAGTTCCAAAAATCCTGTTGAGTAGTCATGCTGTTCTACAGCACCCTTATTTCCCACCCTACCTCCAACATGTCCCCCTTAACTATTGTTATTCCCTAAAGCATGCTTCATCTGGCAGGCATATGGTGGGAAAGAGCTGGCTCCTCGTCTTCACTAGCTCTTTGACAGGGAGCATTGAAAGTTTGATTTGACAAAGAAAAGAACCAGGAAATCACAAGTGGAATGCCAACTTGAGAAGTGAGAAGTTCAGTGCTTCATATAAACTTTATAATGTTGACGTAAGTAGAGAAATGCCATGAATCCAATAGGTTCCCCCATAATTTCCCTTGTTGTTAATGAGTGTGATTGAAATAAAATTACAGAGAGACAAGAGTCACCTAATTTAAGTTGGCATTTCTAGGACTGAGTAAGAAATGAAGACCTAAGAGGAACATACTTTGTGTAGCAGCAGAATGTATTTTGTTATAGCAGCAGATAAGGACCTTGCTCATAGAGAGAAAATATATCATGTGGTCTCTTTAATATGAGATCCATCCACATCCAGTCCAGTCTGATGATGGGGGAATCTAGGAAATGAGCATTGCCATTGATTTCTTAACCTTCCAGCAGTGCTTTTGGTGGGAGTTAGGTTCAGCTTAGGTTGATTTTCATGAGTTCTCTTCTTGGGCCTCATAAGGTGACTCCTAGAAAGTCATTTAGTCTCTTTTTTGGTATAATACTTATTGTATAGTTGTAGAAAGGGAAGGCAAAGTTCCTAAGTAGTAATGAGGCTTATTTAATTACAGCAAGAATTCTTAACCTGGAATTCATAAGCTGAATATGTGTGTGTATGTGTGTGTGTGTGTGTGTGTGTGTGTGTGTACAAATTCATACATACATAAATACACACAGATAGAGGAACTGCATTTCCATGTAATTGACTTCCTTTTAAATTCTACATGCTTTATTTTATAACATTATTCTGAAGTCTTTAGACTTCACTAGATAGTCAAAGGGACCTAGAACACACAAAAAAAATTAAGAACCCCTGAATGAGGGAGAGTTTGGAACTTTAAAAAGATTCATTAGAGCAGAGAAATTTAGGGGATCCCTACCCCAACACTGTGGTGGAATATGGGGCAGAAACCTCTACTGGTCCCTTCTCAGAGCCTCACCTTGGTGGGGAGGTGCCATGAGGGACAGAGCCAGTATCACCAGGTCCTACCAACCTGAAAAGGGTTTTGAGTAGGATCACCCTTCTGTTATCTGAGGATCAGACTGGCTAAATTTGGAAAGACTGGATGAACTTCTTGGTCCATAAGGTTATGTACTAAGTCATAGAAGCATTGTGATCCATGTGGGTGGAAGCAATTACCCACTTGCCAAGATCCTGGATCGTTGAAGTATTGCAATAAATATAAAAGGGTAGGGGAAGAAGAAACCTCCTACCTGCTGCAGTTTCCCTTTCCACGATAATAATCAGCAACATTTGTCAAGCATCTACTTTGTGTCAGGCATTGTGCAAGTGATACAGTGTGACAATCCTTGGGATCAGTAGGAGGGGGGAGGGATACAACGTCTCCAGGATTAGGGTAAATCCCAATCCCAATACCTTCCCAATTCAATTTCAGGAAGCCTTGATTAAATATCTGCTATGGGTTAGCCACTATGCTAGATGTTAGGTCCCTGGCAGAGATGATACTAAATAAAACTTGACTTTGCAACTTTATCTATTTGTAAGTGAATGTGAGTGTCCTTGACATTTTTGAGATTTAACATTTTAACATAATAAAAGCACACCAAAGACTTAATTTAAGATACTGGGGCATGCAGCCTGAGATGTATCCATGAATTAACTTTTTAAGAGAAATTCAGTTGTGGGAAATGAGCCCTTAATTCTCAGAAGACAAAGCTCCCTGTAGGGCAAAACAGACCCTGCTGGAAGGCTATAGCTGCTGGAGAGATCATAGGTTGGGTCTATGGAGGAACTCATCTGGTGTGTAGCAGCTACTGGGAGGAAGGAAGCCCAAGAGAGTGGAGCATCTGGTAGCTTCATGTTTAAGCTACTTAGCTTGTGAACGAGGTGCTTAATTCAGTTATTTCTACCTATCTAAAGAGTGTAGTTGGCAGCCCTACTTAATCTTGGTGCCCTTGGTCAAAGTGTGCATTGCCCTGTCCTAGTTTTGTTTTTGTGGTTGTCTAGTTTTCTCTCTCTTTGGTCCATCATTTGGCCTAGGATTAAAAAGCTACTCCTTGGAAGAAAGCGCCCGGTTCAATCCAGCCTTCTCTAGTGGAAGTGATAGGCTTTCCATGGGGGAAAGTGAAGGAAGGTAATTAAATGCTTCTGTTTAAAAGGTCTTCACTTCTAGCTCTATCTGGGCTATATGCCAAATAAAAGCCAGCAGGAATAATCACAAAAGCAAGAGGTTGAAAAGGTTTGCTAAGGCTTAGCTTCAATGTGAATTATCTACCTTCTGAAAATGTAGATTTCACCATATCTGAAACTCAGGAGCATCATGTAATCACTTCCTAGGATTTCAGACATCAAGATGCAGATATGGAAAGCATTTTAGAGATAAGGTGGAGTGAGCTAGATGGCCCAATAGATAGAGCAGTAGACTTGGATTTGGAAAGTTCTCCTTCAGACATTTATTAACTAAGTAACCTTGATTCAACCTCAGTTTTCCCACTTGTAAAATGGGGATAATTATAGCATCTAATTTCTAGGGCTGTTATGATTGGATTAAATGAAATAATATTTGTAAAATGCTTTATCAGTGCTTGTTATTATATTAGGCAGCTAGACTGTGCAGTAAATCAAGTGTTGGACTTGGCTTCAGGAAGATCTGAATTAAAACCCTGCCTCAGACACTTAATACTGTGTAACCTGGACAATTCACTTTCTCTCAGCCTCAGTTTCCTTATTTGTAAATATAAGGATAATAAGAGAACTTACTTCACTGGGTTGTTGTAAGGATCAATGAGAGAAAAATGTTCAAAGTATTCTGCAAACCTTAATTTACTATATAAGTGCTAGCTATTGTTATTATCATTTAATACAACTGCTCTGATCATGCTGATGAGGAAACTGAGACCTAGAGAGGGGAAAGAGCTTGTCTATAGTCACAGAAACAATAATTTACAGAGATAGGGTTTGAACTCAGGCCTTGTTGACCTCAATCCAAAGTGCTTTACTTTACTCCAAGATGGTGCCAAATTTTTAAATTTCTCTTTATTCCTTCTTTTCCTTGCCTATCTAATAGAGGCTGAAATTTGTGGAGTAAGAGAAATAAGACATTAATGGCTTTAAATAATTCAACCATTCATGGAGGCTCTGGTTCCCAGTGCTGTTCATGGCAAATTTCTTGGGCCATCAGACCAGCCTTGGAGTTTCCAGAGCCCAGACTTCTGGGGATCGGGCATAGTCTGTACAGTGTAACTAAAGGCAGAATTAGGGGCAGGGTCAAGGCAAAGCTGATGGATCAGCCTTCACTGGGCTTCTTCCTCCTTCTCTTCCCCAGAGAAATGTAGGTTTTTCTGTGGGCTCCTGGGCAGATAGCCAGAGGCCCTCTGGAGCAATCCAACCCTGAGCTTATGGTAACTTGAGCCCTGGCAGCAGGATACCCACTTCCCATTTACTTGATAGTCTGTTGTATGGCTCTGGAAGACTCGCAGACTTCTTATCAAATGGCTAATGAGGATGTTATTGGAAGCTGCTTTCTAACTAAGCTGGCTAGGAATGCTTTAGAACTTGATCCCTATTAATAGCAATGGGCAATTAAGGAATACCCAGGAATCAGAAAATAGAGTTGGTTTGTCTTTGGTTGTTGTAAGTAAGAAACAGAACACATTGACAGATCCATAAGTATATCCTCAGATTCAGAAACCAAGTTGTCATCCAGACTTTGTTTGTAATCATACAAACTATAATAGAATATAAGGAATTTTTATGCTGTACTTTCATGTTTACATAGAACTTTCCTGACATCTTTATGAAGTAGGTAATATGAGCATTAACTACCCTCATTTTACAGATGAGGAAACTGAGGTTCAGAAGGGTTGCCCAGGGTCACATGAGCTAGTAAGGTTTAATTGGAGGCCAGGTCTCTTAACTATGAATCTAGTACTTTTCCCATCACCCTACAGTGCCTCTCATCTTCTGCTTCTGGGATATTCTATGCCCAGCCCCATTCCCTCCTCCAGGCAGGCTTATGCCTCTGCTCTGCCTCCTTTCAGCTCTGAAATACTCTGCTTATATTCTGTGTGTTTGTGTGTGTATGATTGGTGATTTATTGCTTTGTTTCATGGGTTTGTTTTGTCTCCCCAGGAGACAAATTGCAAGCTTAGGTCATAATCTCCCCATCTTCTATTTCTTTTCCCCTTCTCTCCTTCTCTAAACACAAATAGAACCTTTTTCCTCTGTGCTCTAGGAATTCACTCAACAGTTGTGGTTGCCTGACTCTTCTGATTGATACACACTCAAGCTGAAATTCAAAGCATGTGTGGTGGTATTGAAATTGATTTGCAGTATTATTCCTGATTAATCTTTGACTCATTTTCCCAAAGCTCCCTATGCCTTGTGGTGATTCTTGAGGAAACTTGCAAACCCAGGCTTTGTTTTTGACATCTAAGTTTCTTTGGGGATTTTCTCAGCACTTCTATTAGTTTTGGCTATGCTTAAATATCTGCTTAGAAAGTGCAACATAAAGATTTAATGGTTTGGTTCATTCAAAGATCATGTCTAGTTATACTTTTTTATGGTATAATGGGAAAAGCATTAGACTAAGACTTCTGTAGATTGGTCCTAGAACTCTCAGCCCTGAAAATCATTTAACCCTCTTCTACTTCCCATATCCATTCATTAACCAAGTCCTCTCAATCCTACCTCTGAAAAGTTTTTCACCTATATCTCCTCCCTAACCCCCTGCTACTCCTCCTCCATTACTATTGTTGCCACCTTCATTTGGAACCCTTATTACCTCTTGTCTGGATGATGGCAATGGCCTCCTAACTGGTTTAACTACCTCCACTCCTCATTTTACAGATGTGGAAACCTGAAGCTGAGAGGTTAAGAGACTTGCCCCCAGATCACGTGTGTTGTCAGTGGCAGGGCTGGGACAAGAATTCTGGTGTTGTCTACCTCCGAGGGCCATCTTCATCCCATTACCTTTTACACATCTGCCCAAACTTAGAGAAAAAAAACCCCATCCTCATGAACCACACCCCCAAAAGTCAACAACTGTTAACCAAAGGACAGAGAGATCTTAGCCAAGGAAGAATTAATGGTCCCAGGCTAATATTGTTCATTTGGATTGGAACTTTGTGAAAAAAGTCTTCCTTTACAAAGGTATAGCTAAGCACCCAAATTTTCTGCATCCTTAACGTAATCATAGATACTTAGGGGTTTATAACGAAATCACTTAAGCCTATGGTTTTAGCAGCTTTAATATTCCCTTGAATATGATGCAAGTAGGAAGGGAAAAATCATTTAATGATTATCTGGCACCCACTCCTGATTTTAATTTAGAAAATTTAAAATTGTTTGGGCTTTTTATGTACATTGTATATCTGTTTCTGGGTACTGCCAAACTTTCAAGTAGATACCAATTTGTGAATTTTGGTCAAAGTACAAGGATGTGCTACCTACCCGGGAGTATTTTGCTATTTTTCTAAATTGAATTGTTGTAAAAATGTTTTTTTCATCATTGTTGCTAGTAGTAATAAAGTAAGAATTCAAATATATTGTATTGTCACATTGAGGCATTGCGGCACGTAATACCTAGAGAGTTGGCCTCTGGGTTAGAAAGACCAGCTGTGTGACCCTGAGCAAGTCACTGAACATCACTGTTTCCCTAAGTAACTCTCTAAATAAACGATAGGCTTTGCCTTATCCTATAGTGATGAAATCATAAGTCCAGGCATCCCCCTTTCCACTCTCTTTCCCCTTACCCTCAGAGTTCTTACTGTATTCTTGATGAGTTAGTAATGAAAAGTTAAACTGACTCTGACTTTCTCAACTCAGTGAGACTGTGTTAGGTATATAAAAGCTCTTCTAGGTTTTGTTTTTTGGTTTTGTTTGTGATCCTGTCAGATTAAACTTGGACTAAGAGAGGAGAGGAAAAATGAAAGCCCAAATCTAATTTAAAATGAGCAAGTTTGAATATGTTTAGTGCCTATCAGCTTTAGATTATTTTGTTTCACGCACATTTTAAGGTCACTGAGTCAAATCTCCTTGGTTTGAGAATAAGAAATTTGTTATCCTCTAGTGCTGATTTATTTCAGAAGTAGATTTATAAATGGTCAGAACTTAGAGAAATTGATGTTCATATTATCAGTTTCCCCCAAATAAATGCATCATTGGTGTAGATAATATTTATGTTTATACTTTGGAGTTATGATTTTAATCAAGCAAACAAGCATTTATTAAACGTCTAATATGTGGTGAGGATGTGGTCTCTCTCTATCCATATAAAACTGCTTTTCTGCTTGAAATTGGCTGCATAACAGGGTGAGAAGGTCCACAACAGCAGTACCAGGTTAAGATGAGACATGTTTGACAAAAGTGAAAAAATAGAATTAATATTTATGAATTGACTCATTTTGCCAACTTTAAAAATGTTTTGAGGAAAAATGGTAGCTGTATGAGACTTCAAGGACCTGTGGTTTCTTCATTCATTTGACCTTCTGTTTCCTTACATAGATCAAAACCACTCTGCTGTTGTATACTTTCTTTATAACTTTCTACAACTCAAAAAAAATTCATAGCGTGGTAGCTAATCTGTTGGTGATGGGTCCCATTGAACTTTGCTGAGCTGCTTTTCAGCAAATATGTAGTTAATTTTTAGGCGCATACTTGAAGTCTTTCCAGGACCTGATTGAGTTTGTAATTCCTTATAACCTTTGAAAACCCAGGATTGCTTCCACAAAATTATAAGGCATTGAAGTGTAATTTTAGTTGAGGGCATTAACGTTCAGAAAAAGTGCCTCTGCCTCAATTTCTTTTTTTTTTTTTTTTTTGCATTCCAAAGACACACTTTATCAGAAGCTTTGTTAGCAGAGGCTCTGCCTCAATTTCTAAACGTGGTCAAACTCGATCATTGCGGAATGCTTAGGTCTAGTTGGCTTGTCAGCACTCGAATTCTTATGAGGAAGAGAGCACTGAATTGAGTAAAGACAAAATCATTGTATCCTTGAGTTAAAAGGGACTTTAGGGGTCATTTCACAGAATGCCCTGTTCATTATTGGAATCCCCACTATGACATTTCTGAGAAGTGGTCACCTAACTTCTCCTTGAATACTTCCAGTAACAGGGAGCTGGCTACTTCATGAGGCAACTCTTTTATTTTTGGAGAGGAAATTAGAAAATTCTTCCTTATGTTGAGCTGAAATCTGGTTCCCAGTAACTGCCCTTCTTGGATCTTAATTCTGCCCCCTTGAGGTTGAAGAGAAACAGGATTCCTCATTCATTTTGCAGCATCCATTTGCAACTTAAATCTTCTTGCAGGCTAAACAGTTGCTTCTGTTATCTTTTTGACTAATCCTTTGGATACCTTCCAGTTTGTCTGTGGTCCACTTAAAATGTGGTGCCCAGAACTGAACACAATAGACTGGGTGTAGTCTGACCAGGGAAACAATATATGTCATTTCCTTTGTTCTCGATATATTTCTATTAACGTGATCTAAGATCAGTTGGGCTTTTTTGGCAGCCTGATCATGTTTTATTGAGGTTCCAGTCAACTAAAATTGCTGGATTTCTTTCTGTCACTCAGTGTTAAGCTGTGTTTCCCTTTTCTGTGACTGGGCATCTGGTTTTATGCACCCTAGAGGAGGACTTGGAGCAAAATAAAATTTAAAAGATGAACCCTGCCCAATATTCTGGGCTGTAGGGTTTTCAGTTGCTTTTCTAAAAAATTCTGTTATTCAGCTTTTTAATTGCTCTTTGCAGCTTCATTCTATCTGAAAATTTGATAAACAGGCACTGATATTTTCATCCACCTGAGAAGTGATCTCTTTCACGATGGATTTTTTGATCTCTCTTGATAAAAATGATCCCTTCCTCCTCAAATTTCTCATAGCATCTTGTCTGACTCTTAACACTAACCACATTCTGCCTTGTTGTGTTGCATTTATTTTGCGTGTGTTTCATCCATCCTGTCAGGTGAAAGGCATCCCACTGATCATGGACAAGTCCTATAACTTCTCTGAACTTCAGGTTTGTTTGTTTTTTAAAATCGGGATAATGATACTCGTTATCTATCTCTCTGGTTTTCTGAGACAAGCATTTGGCAATCCTTATAATACTTTGTAAATGTGAGTCATTATCTATAAGCCCCTTGAAAACAGAGACTTTTGGTTTTTTTACTCCCAAGATTTAGCGTACTATCTCTTTTGTAGCAAGCACTTAATTAATGTTCACTTGAATTACATTTTTTTGTTGAACAGCACCAGGCTGAGTATAGAGTGCCTGGCATGCCACTGGAGACTTCCTTCCAGGTTGACATTGAGCAGTTAATCAATACTTCTGTAGAACAGTCAATCACTAAGTTCTGTTAATCCAGCTAACTGTACTCTCAGTCCATATTTCTCGATTTTGTCTACAAAGATTATCTTGAGAGACTTTGCCAAACATTGCATTGAAATCCAGATATATTATCAACTAGTGAAAAAAAAAGGAAGAAAAGAAAGAAAGGAGGTTAGTTTTCCATGACTACTCAGTGAACCTACAGAATGCAAACTTGTAGTACTCACATTTCTGAGACCATTAAATAGCCACGTCTAGGATATGGCAAGGAATCAATGTCAAGTTTGCCATTTTCTCTATTGTGGGAAACTATCCATCCCATTTGTGGCAGAGGTGTGTAGTATCTTATTGCTTAAATTATTATCAGAACTCATGTATTATTTATTTAACGATCAAAGATTTGCAAATTATTTTCTTCTCAACTCTCCTGTGAAGGCAGGTAATCTATATGCTACTATCCTTAAGAAACTAAATACATAAGAAGCTAAAGTTCAGAGAGAGGTCAAGTGATTTGCCCAAGGTCAAACCTTTGGTTAAGTGGGAAGTCCAGGCTCTTTCCCTTACACCCTGCTGCTATTTCCACCCACCACCACTGTGACAGGTGCTGTGAGGGCTCCCAGAAACAAGAAGGCATTGTTCCTATTCTCAAAGAATTTACAGCCTGGGTGGGAAGGTAGGAAATTAACACAAAATTATAATATGGAAGCCAAATATTGATGCAAAAAATTTAAATAAAAAATTAATTGGGAAGATTTCCCTCACATCACCTGTTGGTTTGGGTTCTATCCTCTAGGACCAAGCAAAACAAATCTAATTTTTGCTCCTCATGATATCCCTTAAGGTGTTTGAAGGCAGTCATCAAGTCTTCTCTAAGCCTTCTTTTCCCTAAGAGAGACATGCCTGGTTCCTTCAATTAATTCTCCTATTGCATGTCAATTTCTTCTTGGACATTCCGTAGCTTGTGAATGAGAAGTCTTATTTATCCATGTACTTCACTTATGACCATGGACTCACAAGTATAGTGGATAGGAAATGGCAATTTACTGATGGTCAAAGAGCTTGACTTTGAATCTACTTATTGACCTTAAATTACTGGGCCTCACTTTTCTCATCTGTCATCCTGTTAGCATGCTTCCATCTGTAAATTCATGGTCTTATGCCCCATTGTTCAGACCAGAGAGGTAACTACATGAATGATCTATTCTTTGGTAGTTTAGCTAAGTGATAACCTTGGATGACCCTTGTTCTTTCTTCCCTTCCCTTAAATGAGATCCTTTTCAGTACTTTTATGAGTGAAAGGGCATGGAAATCTGTTTGAGGTAGAGGGTGATAATTGTTAAGATAATAGTACTGGCTTCTGACAACAGGTGGCAGTGATGTCTGAAGGGTTGCCAGCTCTTAAGTTGCCATTCGTCAGCCAGGCAAAGGAGGAGTGCAGGTATACTCAGCCCTTGGTATTTACCCTCAATCCTTCCCACAGAGGGCACAATTACCCCTCTGTTAAGAAGGTATTTTGGGAACAAAAATCACAATATTTGTAAAGTCTGTTCCTTGAGTAATAAATATCATGAATTTGTACTAAAGTCTTGGGTTATTATTTTTTTTTTTTTACTAACACGTACTTTTAGTTTTTTAAAGTATAATTCTTCATATCACATCTTGGATCAGGAAGTCTGAATGCTCAGAATACCTTGCTAAGAGATTGGAAGCCAAGTCCTTTTCACTTAAAAAGAGAAAAGGAAAAATATTTACTTTTTGAGTCATATCCAGTGCAGTTGAAAAGAAGACCAATGAGTGTTTTTAAAGTATCTGCTGTGATCACGACATTGTGCTAGGCACCCGGAGAGACACATGATTTAGGGAAAAGGTCATCTTTTTCCTCCTGGATCTTTATAATTAAGTAGTGATGCTTAGCATAAGAATAAAAGCCAAACAGATGTCACAGCCTTTATTTTGCATAAGGATGGATTATATTTCAGTGTCAGCATAATAGTTTTTGTGGTTGCCAAAGTACATAATACTTTGCATTATTTATGAAACAGGATCACTTCTATTGACAGTGTCTAACCAAGGTGTGTCTCAGTGATAAACCTAGTCAATATGTAACCTGAAAATAAGTTTATAGTTGTTCAGAGATTTGGACTTAATATCCACCTAAGTAGAAATGAATAAGTAGCAAATAAAATACTTTGGCTTTCATAGTTAATGACTGTTTACTAGAACTCTAGTAAGTTGGAAATGGGTGAGAAGTTTCAGTATGACTGGATGGAGATGAATAATTTGGGCATGGATCCCACTGATCATTTAGAGAATATAGAAAAAAATTCTGGTGTTTTTAGTGGTTTTACTTGTTCTGATGGATCTTTCCTTTAAGAAATAACAGCTACTAGCCATAATGGTCATTCAGAAAGAGCTGACTTTGGGTTTATTATATTGAAGTCAGCATTTTTATAGTATCTTAGTGTTTGCAAGGTGCTTTCTATATATTATCTCATTTGGTGCCCCCACTACCGACTTCAAAGAGTTGTGACAGATTGTTTTTCTTATTTTTACAGAATGAACTGAGCCTTAGAAAGTATGGTACAACAGAAAAAACTGTGATTGGTCAAAGGACCTTGGTTCAAATCCATTTTGGGTAACTAATCTTGGGTAAGTCACTTAGCTTACTTGGATCTCAGTTTTCTCAAATGTCATTTGAGAGGGTTGGAGTACATAACTTCTGAGATCCTTTTCAGTTCTACATCTATCATCTTATGAACATATGAAAGGTTAGGTGACTTATTCAAGGTCATATAACTAGTAATGACTGACCCAAGATTCCAACCTAGGTTTCAAATGTTCTTTCCACCAGATCATTTCATGCTTATATATCCTCTACAGTTAGGAGTTAGGTAACTTGTGGGCCATTGGAAACACAAAGATTAGCTTAATGCTTGAGATAACAAAACAAATGCCTATTGGACAGCATCAGCTACCTGTTGGGTATTAGATGTCTCACGTGCATCTAAAACTCAGAATGCTATCTTTCCCTATCCCCATTTCATGCTTCTTCTTAACTTCTGCAGGGCATCTCTATTTTCCCATCACTTAGGTTAGAGAATGTCCTCTGCTCTTTACTCTCTCTTCTCTCCCCCCCATAGTCAATCAGTTGCTAAGGCTTGTTAGTTCGACTTCCATCAATATATATTGCACCTGGTCTCTTCTCTCCGTGCCTACTGCTACCCCTGGTTCAGGACCTCATCACGTCTTATCCTGACTAACAATAGCCTCATTGATCTCTCTGCATCTAATGTCTCCCTTCTTTAATGCATCCTTCACATAGTTGCCAAATTGATATTCTCATTAGACCATGAGCCCCTTGGGAGTAAGTACTATATTTTACTTTCTTTGTATTCCCCAGCACAGTGCCTGGCACATGGTGGTCACTCTATGCCATTCTGTCATTTTCTTCCATACCTTTGCACATACTCTTTCTCATTCTTGGAATATACTCCCTCATTACTGTTACCTCTCACTATTACCTTCAAATCCCTTAATATGGCTTTGATTTGAATTGAACCTTAGCTTCCTCTTCTAGAAGCTGAGAGAGTTGAACATGATTTCTGGATTATTTTCATATACTTTATATCCCAAGTGTGGTTCTATCCTCCATCTTCTCCCTCCTCCCCCCCCATCCCCCAAATCCCTATCAATCTAGTGATTTAGGTAAATAGATTTTTGCAATAAACCCATAGCACTCTCATCAGATGCCTTGTGGGGAAAGTCACTAATCATAAAATTGAGAGGTATTATTGAAATTCCTGTAATTATAGGTTAGAGAGATTCTCTTTGTCTTTAGGCAGTGCACTAACTTGAGCATAATCCTCATTTTAAGTAGGCAAATCAGAATTTAAGGTTAAATAAAGGCAGTAGGATTGACTAGTATAGGTGATGCATGTCAAAGATCCAGCTGTAACAGTCAGTTTTTTAGTTGTAACTGACTGTTCTGTGATTGATCTGTTATCTACATTTTTTGAAAAGAGAAATGAGACTGGCAAGAATTGTCCATGGACTTTTTTGGGCAGAAGAAAAAAATGAATTTTTCCTGGATTCTCAAATGTCTGCTTGAATTTGCAATTTTTTTTTGATATTTGTAATATAACTATCCCCAAATAACTCCATAATCTATAGATAAGGCTTAGATTAAGGTGATTTTAAGGGTTTCTTGAAAAGTTGGAGGGAGAAGTAGGAGAAAGGTCAGAAAGAGTGTTCCATGGTGAGGACTACAACACCTTTTGCTGTCATCTCCCACCCTCCAAGCCAGGTTCCTATCTTCCTCAATGTCTTTGAATTTTCTTCTTTAGAACCCCATTTTATATAGGGATCCTTGGTAGCTTCAGGATTTAGATGGATGACCCTTGTAACATCCTAACCTCAGTTCATCAACTTCCTCAACCTCCATGATTCTATTTCCATTCTGCCTAAACTGTCAGAGTGGTTACACTTTGGAATTCACCATCCAGAAATGACTCCACATTCAAAATTCTGCATTTCTATCATAAAAACTAAAAAGCTTTCATTGAGTATTTAAGACCTTCTATAATCTAGTTTCAGCCAACCTTAATCTTACTACGGCCCTTCCACAGATTTCTGTTCCAGCCAAACTGGAGTCCTGTTGCCTGAACTCAACCTGCATTTTCTTGACTCTGTGTATTTTCACAAACCTCTTCTCTAAAATGAACTCCAGCTACATCTCACCTCATTGAAATCCTTTTCTTTTTCTCTCTGGTCCAGCTTGGGTATCACACCCTCCATAAAACATTTTCCTAATTACCCAACTAAAAGGGATTTCTCTCCCTTCAGATTTTCTTAAGTATTTTTTTCTTGGTTTCTCCTTTGCTCCTCTTTTCATATTTTACCTTGTATAAAATAGGTGATTTTTTTTTCCCCTGATTCTTTCCTGACTGACTAAAATCATCTTGAGGGCAGTGACCACACATCTTTGAAAGCCATAGTGGATAGTTTGGCTGGATGACATAGTGGATGACTTGGCTCCATCACCTAATACCTAGTTGACCTTGGTCAAGTTATTTAACTTCTTTGTTTCTCAAAAAATTCCATAAAACTTACTATCCGAGGCCCTGAGTTTGAATTTCAACTCTGCTACATGCTGCCTATGTGACCTTATCTTCCCTGAGCCTTAATTTCCTCATCTGTAAAATAGAGTTGTACTAGATGGACCCCTCCCAGTTCTAAATTTATGATTCTACAATTTTGTCATTTTTCATCCTTGTCTCCCCAGGTGGCAATTCAATGAGCATGTTTATTGAATTGAATCAAATGAATTGATCATTTGTCCAAGGTCAGATGGCTTATATTGTATAACCCAGGTCTTCTGACTCTCAGCCTGGAGCTCTACTAGTCACTCTGCACCCATTTGCAGGGATAACAATAATCAGAAATAATTATTATATTGAAAAACTTTTGGTTTATCTTTGGGATAGAGACAGTGAATAGCACAGTACTAAGCATGTTGATAATAGAGAGATACAAATAGTCTTTTTAAAGGAAAAAAGTGATATTATCCAATCAATTCAACAGGTCTTTTGGAGTAATTAGTGCTATTCTAGTTATTCTAGTAATTTGTGATATTGAGACATGGTTGGTTCCTTTAGCATATACTTTTCACGGCTCTGTGAGGGAGGAAAGCATGTGGCAGACCTTAAAATGCTGCATCAATGACAGTTGTGTTGGTGGTGGTGGTAATTAACACTATCACCCATAAAATGTTATTCTTCTCCAGACAGAGAGCTGATGGACCCAGGTGCAGATTGGAGCATATTTTTCTTCTCTTTTTTTTTTCTCTTTTTCCCCTCTAGAATGTGGCTAATGCAGAAAGAAGTATGTTTTGCATGATTGTATATGTCATGTATATGTAATAGGTATCATGTTTCTTGCCTTCTTGATGGGGGGAGGGAGAAGAGGAAGGAAAGAATGTGGAACTAAAACTAAAAATAAAATTTAAATTTTATTTACTACAGAAGAGTAGAGCTAGAAGTCATGAGTTGAAATCTCACTTCTGATGTGCTTATTACTTGTGACCTTGGACAAGTCACTGTCCTTCCTGGACCTCTCTTTCTTCATCTGTAAAAAGAAGGGGGTTGGGATAGAAGATGGTCTTTTGAGGTTTCCTTTACTGTTATCCCCTATGATTGTGATGCAGAACATGTGTCTTCTTGCTCCCATTATCATACTCGATTAGCATGAATGAAAAAGCATTGATGCTATGCTTTCTATGTGCAAAGCTTGCTGCCCTGCTGAGAGTTCTTCTGGTATTTCACCCATTATTATTCACTTTGGTGAACGGGAGAGATCCAAGTGGGTGGATGACTTGCCTTGTTATAGCTAATGCGGTATGGATGGAATCTCATAAAATCAGAGCATTTCCATTGGAAAGCAATCTTGGAGATCATCTGCAATTTCCTCATTTTGAACATGAGGAAATAGAGACTTGGAAGTTAAATCACTTGGCCAAAGTCACCCCTACCAGTGGAAAGCACATCAGAGGAAAAGAGTTGAAGTATTGGCTGTGATGCTTACTCCTTGCTTGGTTCTGGTTACCCTTAAAATGAAGGGTTGCAAATTGAGTTCCTAGAACTAGGATTTGAAGTCATGTCTTCTCCAAATCTATTCCATGGTGTTTGAACTCTTTTCAGCAGTCAGGTTCTAGGGTCTTCGTCCTCCTCACCCCACTCCCACCCCCACCACCTTCATGGTGGGTTTTTAGCTTTTTCTTCTAGTTTTTACTGAATAAGAAACCATTACATTGAGTCAGAAATTTTAGAAGGATGAATTAGGGATAAACTAGGTTTAAATGTACTTCCCCAACAACCAAATAGGAGAAAGAGAGTGAAATAAAGGGTTTCTGCCACTGACTTGGGGGAGGTGATGCAAAGAGAGAAAGTACTGGTTAAAGAAACATCTAATTTGCCTTTCTAGTAAGGAATGAAGAATTTGACTGAATTTGCATTGTGACTTCATAGATGTGACCAGGAAAATACTTATTAGAACAGTGAAGAGCCTCATGTGTGCTCTCCATAAGAAATTTCTTTTTTAATACATGGTTAGTAGCTGGAACATTGTGACTCATTCACCTCTTTGAGAGCAAAGAGTCTAATTCACCACTGACCTCCTGTGGTTTGACCCAGCCTCTTTGGTTAGCTCTTTTATAGATGGAGAAAACAGAGACTCTTAACCGAGGTAATAATAACTTGCCCAAGTGAGCATACAGCAGTGATTACTCATGACTCTTGAATTTCCAGTCTGCTCATTGGTCCATGTGCCAAGCCACCCCACCCCCCTGGGTACTTTTTGCTAGCTTTATCTCAGGAAGAGGGAGGTGATGTGGAAGACCAGCCTGGGGTGAGAAAGGAGAGCAGCTTGAACCCCACATCCTGCTGCAGATGGCAGTTAAGCATCAGTGTCTGCTAGTGGACGAGAATGGTCAGGCAAACAATGTCAGATGTGTGTGCCTTGCCCTTGCCCTTGTAGTGAAGGGTTACATGGGGTCATCTGGAGGCTGGAAATCTGAAAGGAAAAGAAACAGTCATTCTGGCAATGCTGGCTCACAAACTTACACTCATTTAAGAGATAAGGAAATGCTGTAGACACTGTTTAGATCAATAGTCCTAGATTTATCCTTAGAAACTGAAAGAAGTAAATAATTGGTTATTCAGTGTGTTTTTTAACTTGAATCTCCTAAACTACAAAGTCCCAAATTAGGTATTTACAAATTTGTTTTTCTATACAGTTCTCTCCTATTCATTGTTTGGCATTTGAACTCCCCATGCTATTACTTATTAGAAGATAAATAGGAAAATACAGTTTCTAGTACTAAGAATCTGTTATTTTTAATGTAAAAACCAGAAATCTTAGTCTTATTTTCTGACTTTCTAGAGAGGGAAGAGGCTATGAGATAATATTGTATTAGTTATCGTGACAGTAGAATTTGGGAGAGGATGGAGGCATTAGTCCCAAGTAAGTCTCAGACTTTTTAATATTTTATTAGAATGTTCATTTTGATCTAAAGAAAATATAGCCAATTGAAATACTGGTAAGATGACTTGGTGGTACAGTGGAGAGAATTCTGGGTTGGTAGTCAGGAAGCCTGGGTTCCAGGGCAACAGGTCTGCTGTTCATTGCTTCTAAGGGCAATCTTCTAACTGGACAGCCCAGTTAACTTTCTTAGGCCCCAGCTTCTCAGTTATAAAATGAGTTTTATATTAGATGGCATCTGAGGTCTGAGAATAATAGTGTTCCCAGAAGGTCACTTGTCCTGCTTCTAGCCCAGCCCCTACAGCCATCATTCAGGAAAGCTATTCCTGTGGATAAGCTGCCAGTGATCCCTACCAACTGCTGACCAACTGCTACTCCTGGGGAGGCAAACCAGCCCCGCTGAACCAGGAGCATCCCTATATCTCTCAGCTCCCTATCAATCTAGTGATAAACAGGTTTTTGCCATGAACCCATAGTACTCGTGTCAGACACTTTGGGGGAAATCACAAAATTGAGAGATATTATTGAAATACCTATCACTATTTTCAGACAATGAACTAGGCCCAGAACTGAATAGGAGGAAGATAACAGATGAAATCTCATTTGGGAAATAGATAAAAGTGGCATGCTGCAGGCAAGTCAATCCACTGTGACCACCACATCTCCTCTGACCTATGGGGACAGGTTAGGACCCTGAGCCCAAGAGTGTGTGAATATTAGTGCCCAACAGACCACTGGTCCCTACTTCTAACTCAGGTCCCATAGCCATTATTGAGGGGAGAAGTACATTTGGGGAAGAGGACTTCTTTCCCCACAACAAGTGTTGACCAGTAGCCACCAAAGTTAAGCACAGGAGTCTTAGAAGTGGCAGCGCCCCCAGCCCACTGGTTCTGCTGTCTGCTCAATCCTGCCAGGCATCATCCTGGAAAGTAACCACTGAGGAGATTAAGCAGAATCCAGAAAAGAAAGTTCTTAGCACCTTTAGCCCTCTCAAATGGTTCCGCATCAGAAACTGATTGGCTTTTGTCAATGGAAGTGACAAAGAGGCATTACCATTACCATATGCTTTACTCCTGTACCTTAGAGACCATGGGACCTTTCTGACTTGCAGTTTAAGACTTCTCTGTCTCATCTGTCCCATTAGATGTGAGATCCTTGAGATCAAGGACTGTCTTATTTTTCTGTTTTGTATCCTCAGAACATGGCTTTGCACTTAATAAATGCTTTTTTATTCCTTCATGATAATTGAGGACATTCCATGCATGAACTATCCAAAATCAGAGGTGATCACGAAATATGATGCATTGAAAATGCCAAATAGTAAATCTTCTCAACCATTCATTGCCATATGTAGATTTTGTACAGATATGGTAGAACAATCATCATAAGATCGTAAATTAAACTTGGAAGGAATTGAAGAGATCCTTTACCCTAAACCTTTCTTACAATGACTGAGGCCACCCTGAAAAGTGATATATTTGCCTCCCCATCACTCAGGGTGGAATCATCAGTGCTTTGATTTGATTTGAGAAGATTAGAACCAGGACTTCTGACACCAGAGCTTGTGCTCTTTTGATAGTTAGAAACTTAATTGTCTAATCTAATGGTAACCAGACAGTATAGCCCTTACCAGTTGGTGAGTCACATTGTAGGCAGGTCAGATATTGTAGTCTGCCTTTATAAAGATAATGCTTATTTATCTTTTCACCTTTGTTTTTATATAAAATGGGAGCTTGGCTGCTTAGCCACTGATCCAGTATTTGTTTAGATAGTGTTATTTAAGCATAAAGGAAGCAGAGAATGGGATCCATTAGGGGCAAGATGTTCTTGTACCTGGTCTTGCCAACCATTCTCTTATATGTAACTCCTAAGAAGCAGTTGCTCATGATAACATGATACCTAATTGCCCATTTGTAAGTTTAATGTTTTTCTTAGCTATGTGAAAAGAAGCGTCATTCCAGGAGTCAGGAGACCAGGGTTCTACTACTTAATAACTATACAGTCTTAGACAACTCAGCTGGGCTCACCGAGCATCCCTATGTCTCTTGACTCCCTTTCAATTTGGTGATTTGGGTAAATAGGTTTTTGCCATAAACCCATAGAACTCTCATCAGACTCCTTGGGGGAAAGCAGCTGTAGAGGGGTATTATTGAAATACTTGTAACTATTGTCAGACTATGAACCAGGCCTGGAACTGCAATAGAAGAAAGAGAACATATGAAATCTCATTTGGGAAACAGAGCAACACTTTGCCTGACTCCTGCTGTTCTTGAAACAAAACCCCATCTTTTTTAACATTATTGTTTTTCTGCTGATGTGTCATGGCTGTAAGTCATGGAATACCACATGGTTTGAGGAATCAGATCAAAACTCAGGGTCTCAATGGAGATATGCATGATGGATAAGGAATTATGAATCATGAATTCTGACCAACAAGTAGTTTAAAAGATATCAGAGATATGCATGACCAGAAAAGTATGAGGACCCAGGCTAGTCGTATGTCAACAACCTGTGAGGTCCATAATGTCAGGAGATCTAAGTCTAGGCCAGTCTCTAGCCTAATACATTGGGTGGAATACTTCCTAGTGGAGTTTTTACAGAATATGAAGGTTCAGGGTTGTTGAGAGAGAAATATCAACATTGATGAGATGAATGATTGAAAAAACATTTATTAAAGGCTTATTTCCCTACTATTTTAAACAGATTTATTTATTTTTCCAGATTAGAGCCCTATTGTGAAACTCCATTGTGGTGTGGAGGTGACCTCGGGTTCCAGAAGGCAATGCCAACAAAGCACATGTTCTGGTAGGTTTTACTAAGCATTTAAATCAGTAAATAATGGTACCATGGCTTTGGGGTCAGGCTTACCTTGATGAACCACATCTCATCCCCAGGATACTGGCCACCAAACAATTCCTTTTTTAAAGCAAGGCCACTCACAAAATGGCATACTAGTGAAATCCCTGATATCTCCAAGTTCAAGTCTGTAGCTATATCAGAAAAGTCAATGACAATTTTATTATTCTCTAGAGCTAATTTACCATAGGCTATTTTTAATATACTTAATAAGAAGACCAAAAACTTGTATAAAAAAGTAAAGGTTTTCTTTTCAACATACTATTCTTTATCAATAAATATGTTTGTTTTAACAAACATGCATTTCCTAATTTGTAATCACTTTATAATCTAAAATATGTGTTAAAAACCAAAAAAAGAGGAATTTTTTGTTGGAAAGCAAAGAGATTATTTAGGCCAAGTCAATAAGGAGAAATTGAAATATTGATCTGTAGCTAAATTGTTCCTGAGTGTCTACCAGCACAAAGTTTTCCCTATTTGAGGGCCCAATTGGATTGACCCAATTCCATCACTGTAATCACTACCCTCCTTTAACTTTTGATCTTTAACCTAGTTCAGCCCTTCTAGTTATCTACTTCTGTTTGGGGTCATAAACTCCTCAAAAACTCAGTTATTTACAGTAAAAAATATATATATTTATATTATTATGTGATGATTTTTAGGGTACGAGACATGTCTTTATTTTATAGTTCCAAGAAGTTTTGGCTCCAAGTCAACTAACTGACTCTCCCTAAATTCCATAGTTCTTAGGAAACTAGATCTTTTCTCCCTGGCCTCCAGCAACAATATCTTATTCTATGTGGAAATTACTTTCTTAAGTAACCACTTGATTCTTTTATTTTTTTTAAATTTTTTTTCTCAATTAACAATCTTTTGTTTCCCTTCTTTCTCCGTCTCCCTCATTAAAAGGAAACCAGAAAATTAAAACCGTGTAACAAGTGAAAATAATAATAGCAATAACTACCATTTATATAATAATCATTTATGATTTACAAAACAATTTATAAACATTACCTCTTTTTCCCTCATGGCAACCCATGAAATTCTATTTTATCTATTTCATAGATAAAAGAATTAAGGCATACTGAGGTTAAGTGACTTGTCTAGGGCTCCACAGCTAGTAAGTGTCTAAGGCAAGATTTTAACTCAGGAACATGAGTCTTCCTGACTGCAGACCCAGTGCTCTATCTACTGCACTACCTAGCTGCCATCATACTGACTTACAAAACCACATATCTACACTGTATTATCTATGTTTTATTGTATTCTATCCACCAATCCGCCTAACTCTGATATGCATGGTCAAGTAAACCAGATCTCCAGATATGTCTTATTCTGCTCTCTGTCAGGAGTGGGGTAGCTTCTTTATGGGTCCTTTGAAGTTCTGTTTAGTCGCTGTTTTGATCAGAGTTCTTAAGCCTTACAAAATTGTTTGTCTTTACAAGATTGCTGCTGTTTAAATTGTTCTCCTGGTTTTGCTCACTTCATTCTGCATCACTTGATACAGGTCTTCCCGGGTTTCTCTGAAACTGTACCCTTTATCGTTTTCTATGGCACAATAGTTCATAGACCGTTGGTCTACGTTCATAGACCATTGTTTGGCTGTTCTCTAATGGAAGAGCGGCCACCTGATTGTTGAATTTGTTATTCTATTTTCCTCTCATTTTTTTTTTTTTTACCACCGAACTCTTTAATTTCTTGAGGATTCCCAGCTTAAGGTTCAGTTCCACTTACCTATTTCTTCATTTCCCACTTGTACAACTTATACAATCTCTACCCAATCTTCAGGTTCTTAGGGTATCGTATGCATTGCCCTCCTACTCTTCAGGCGCTAATCCAGCTTTGCTTCATCTGACCAACTCCACTACTGAGATATGTTTTTGTAATTATAAAATAATATTATTAAATTAAGATGATTCTAGTATCAACCAAAAGGCGCGCACACACACATACACACACACACGCATGCACTTTTTCCACTTGTAAATTAAGGTACTGTTTAAAAATATCATTACTCTCTCATTAGAGAGGCAGTGTGGTGCCTTGGATGGAGAACAGGCCTAGAAGGCAGGAGAATTTGTATTCAAGAACCACTTCCAACAGATTCTGACTGTGTGACCCTGGGCAAGTCACTTAACCATTGTTCCAGTTTCTTTATCTATACACAATCTGTAAATAATAGCTTCTAACTCCAAGAACTGTTAAGAGGATAAAATAAGATAATATTTGTAAAACACTTTCTTAAACTTAAAAGTGCTATGTAAATGCTGACTGTGATGTTAATAATATGTGGCCACAGATTAGTCTCTTAATTTATTATCCAAGTCTCACTTTCCTTATTTGGAAAATGAGGTTGGATTGAATGATGTCTAAGATCCCTTCCAGCTATGGAGACTCACCAAAACTCTCTTACCCTCCATTTTCATATCAATAAAATGGGGATAATGATAACACCACTTTGGAGGGTTCTTTTGAAGATCAAATCAAACAGCAAATGTTAGATATCTAACCACTTTGACATCCTTTTTTTAATCAGATTCCAAATTCTTCCCTTCCTTTCCCCACTCATTGAAAAGGTAATCAACATGATGTCAGTTACATGCAAAATATATATCCATATTAATCATATTGCCAAAAAATAAAAATAAAAAGCAAGAAACGTAAAGAAAATGAAATGCTTCAATCTATATTCAGAGTTCATCAGTTTTCTCTTGAGGTGGCTAGCATTTTTCATCATAGCTCCTTTGGAATTGTCTTGATCAGAGTGGCTAAGTCATTCACAGTTGATCATCATTACAATATTGCCTTAACTGCACAATGATCTCCTCTTTCTGCTTACTTGACTTTGTATCAGTTCATATAAGTCTTCCCAAATTTTTCTGAAATCATCTTGCTTGCCATTTCTTATAGCCTAATAGTATTCCATCGCAATCATGTACCGCACGTTGTTTAGCCATCCCTCAATTGATGGGCATCCCCTCAGTTTCCAATTCTTTGCACCACAAAAAGAGCTGCTATAAATATTTTTATGTGTATGGGTCTTTTTCCTTTTTCTTTGATCTCTTTGGAATATAGCCCAAAGATAGTGGTATTGGAGGGTCAAAGGGTATGCGCAGTTTTATTAGCCCTTTGGGCTTAGTTCCAAATTGTTTTCCAGAATGACCTGGCCAGTTCTGTGTCAAAAGCTTTGAAAACCTCATAGAGCTGGATAAATGTTTGCTAATGCTGCAGTTGCTACTACTACTACTACTACTACTACTACTACTACTACTACTACTACTACTACTACTACTACTACTACTACTACTGCTACTACTGCTACTACTACTACTTTCTCAGGTACCTTCATACCAGGAAAGGGGTGCCACGAATAATGGACACAAGTTCTCTAGGTATTAATAAAGATATAGTCCCTCATTGTAAAATTATTAGGCATTGTAGTTTATAAACCAGTTCCTTGTGAGTTTGGGTAGTGTAAATCAATTCCAAGGGCTGGATCCTTCCTAGGTCAATACATAAAGTTGAATTTCTGACTGTATGAATGAAGACCAGACTCTAGACTGAGTTGATTTTTTTTTCAGGTATCAGCCCTCCTACAGAATGTCATTTTTGCAGTCTATCTATCCCAATTCTCCCAACAAATCTCTTTTTAAAAATTCATTCTTTCAATTAATTCAATTAATTAATAAATCAATTAATTTTCTCTCCCACCCAAAACCATCTTTGCTACAACATTCTTTATAGGTAGTACCTGCCTAAATACCTATTGATGATACTAATTGAAGAGGATTGCTTCTCATCTCTTGTGTTAAAAACAAAACTTAAGCTGTTACCTTCTCTGTAGTGTTGGGGAGAATTAATATTAATAAAGAATGGGGAAAATTAAAATCTCATCCCTAAGGGGACTGTCCACTAAGAGGGGAAAAGGAAAACAAACAGTGGCTTGGGTCCAGAAGCCTAGCATCCTTGTTTACATGCTCTGTTGACATGACCCCTGCATGAAACTTCCTCTCTTGAGTTTCTGAAGAGAAAAAAAAAATTGGCGTGTTTTTTGATTGGCAGATTTGGCAGATTGGCAGAGTTGTCACAACAGGAAAAAAAAAGAAATATCATTTTGGTCAGATCTCAGAATAAGGGTTTTATAAACCACTAAGAGACTGAATTCCTCTTTCTGTTAAAGGATTGGGGGACGAGGGGGGTTGACTGATAGGCCTATCAGTTACAAGTATCTAAGAAATCCTGCCTGCTTCTAAATAAGATTTTGATGAAAGTGAGGGAGCCCAGGGAAAATGAATTTTTATTACAAATGTGCATAATTTGATTTGAAGCAAATTGGAAGTCTGGCTTAGGGAAGAACTGAGGCTGGGGAAAGGGTCAAATCTAATTCTGATCCTCTAATTACACAGACCAGTAAGTCTGAGGGTGGAAGCTTATAATTTTGGTTTGTCCTCACAAAGGCAGAGAAAAGTGCTTTCTAGTGCTAGTGCCAGTGTGATAGGAGTAGAAGAGTCCTATAGTGGCATTTGCCTGTCAGCTGATGGCAGAATGTGGCTACCTATTTAGACAACTCTTCTGGAAGAGAAGAGTAAAAACCGAGTTTGATAGCCATATCTCTTATTAAAACACAAAACTGTTCCAAGACTTCCTGGGCAATATGATTTATCTTAATTAAAATATATTTAGTTAGCACCTTCTCTTTGCCCAGACATACAAGTTGTTAGAAATGCAGAGAAAGGTGTCAAGGAACCACTAACTTCACTGGGGAAATGGGTCACATAACCTTCTTCTGGAAATGTGATTGTTGATACTAGGTGATGAACAGAGGTTTAGTGAATAGTTCATAGAGTAAATGCCATAGGGGTTCAGTGGAAGGAGAGATCACTTTGAGGCACTTGGTCACAACAGCCTTGTGAGAGATGGGAGGTTTGAACTGGTTTTTCAAAGATAAGTAAGACTTATAGAGAGTGGAGGACCTCATGGTAAATGGGGCTGGAAAGATCCGTAATAGGGTTAGAGATTGCATAGGTGAGAAAATGTCATGCATATTTGGGGAATAGTGAGCAAACTAGTTAGGCTGGAGTGAATGGTGTTTGTGGCAGACTAGTAAGAGAGAAGACTGGAAAGGTCAGTAGGGCCAGATTTTGGCAGTCAATGGCAGGCTAAGGAATTTGGATTTCAGCCTGTAGGCAGTTGGGAGTCATTAAAGGTTTTAAGCAGGGGGATGGGGGAGGAGGAAGGAAGGGCATGATGAAAGGACATGATGAAGTAATATTTTTAAGATAGTAAACCTGACCAGCTGGAGAGATTGTAGGGAGAATGATTAGACAGAGACCAGTTGGGAGACATTGTAATAATGAAGGTGAAAGGTAATAAGGACCTGGACTGTAGTAGTGGCAGTGGAATGGAAAAGGACTGTAGAAATTAATTAAAAGAACTTTGTGATGGGATATGGTGCGCTCTCTCTCTCTCCCTCTCTCTCTCTCTCTCTCCCTCTCTCTCTCTCTCTCTCTCTCTCTCTCTCTCTCTCTCACCGTTTACTCATTTTACTCATGTCTGACTCTTCATGGCCACATTTGGAGTTTTCCTGGCAAAGATACCTGAGTGATTTACCATTCCCTTCTCCAGCTCATTTTACAGATGAGAGAACTGAGGCAAACAGGATTAAATGACTTGTCTGGGGTCAGTTTTTGAATATAAACTTTTCCCTTACACTATACAGCCAGCCATCTCTATAACAGTAAAAAATAAAAGTAGGCAGAGGTGAGGGGGAACTTAGCTGAACTAACCAATTCTTGGACTGATATGCTCCGTATTCAAAAATCTCCATCTTCGCACTGAAGGGAGGGACATATATTTTTCATCTCTTTTCCACATCGCAAAGTATTTTTCCAAAGTGGCTTTGTATTATTGTGAGAAGCATCCATTTTCACTCTGATTACAAACCATATCTTACCATAATGCCATGCTCTGTACAATTGAAGTTAGATAAAAGTGCTTAGGTTTACTTCTTTGTTTTGCCTCACTCTGGGTGCCTACTTTATCTATGAAATATTTATTGAAATATTTCATAAGAGTTGAATAGAAATTAAGATTTGAAACAAAGCAAACAATGGTATAAAAATGCATTTTTTTGTTAGGTTTAAATTTTTCTCATTTTGTAGTTTTTCACAGGATTTGGAGATAATATGTTTGACTAATTATCTATTCTGGTTAACTGAGTACACTCTTAGTTGTCAAAATACACAGTATTAGTTTTCAGAGAATTGGAATTTTTTAAAGTGTGGAACTACCACTGAGCATTATTTAATTTTTTTAGTGACTGATATAGAAGCTCTCGTATTTTATGCCTTAGTACCATTGATGTAAACATTGTTTATCTTAGTGTGAATGGAAACCTCTGAGCTTTTTGTTTATTGGGATTCTGGATAGATAGTAGTCTTCTGTATTTAAATTAATGCTATGATATGATTTGCAATCACTGGGAATTAGAGAATCACAGAATCTGAATTATAAGGGACTTCAGAGCTTTCCTAATTCAGCTTGTCTTTTGACCAAGAATACCTCCAGTAATGTTGACAAATGGTTACTCAGACTCTGCTTGAAACCTTCAGTGAGGAAAAACTGGATCTCTCCCAACTTTAATGCTAAGGAAGTGTTTCCTTGTAGCTAGTCTAAATCTATCTCTTTGCAAATTTCACCTGTTTTTTTCTGATTCTGCCCTTTGGGACTAAGCCAAAATAAACAAATCTAAGTCCCCCAGCTTCCCTTCTCTAGACTAAGAATCTCCAACCTCACCAAATGATCCTTGTATGGTAGAATTGTCTCACCAACCTCACCACCATCTGGATGTCCCCTAGCTCAGTACTATCCTTTGGCCAATGCGTCACCCACACTGAAGACAGTGGCACAGAATCTCCGAGTTGGGAGGTCTGTCAGAGATCATCCATTGTGACCTCTTACTGAAGAGGGATCTCTCCTGCAGTATATCTTAGAAGTGATCATCTGTTATAAGGAAGGACTTTTGGACAGGTGACAGATTGATGGAGTTGGGGTGAATGACAAAGATAGGGAATGGATCTGTAATCTCATTGACATAGGGTAATTCTGGGTGAGAAAGCTCCTTCTGCCTATGCTGTTTGGCATCTCCTCTGTCATCCACCTTTTCATCTTCTAGAGCTATGTAAAACTTATAAAGAATTTCCTGTGGTATCGAGAGGCTAATTATTTATCCTATCATCCAGCTAGTATATGCCCCTAAGACCAGGAAGACCACTTCCTTTGTAGTAGAGGTACTATTTGAAAAAAAGGAAGAAAAGGATGCTGATGAATCATCTTAAAAATCCACGGAAGAGAGCCCAGGGAAGATCGGAAGGAGACATAACCAGGTCAGGACAGAGTAGAGCTATCGTGTTCAAATATGAAACATGACAACAACAACAAAATTCAAGCTCTGCCCAGTGGAAATTTACAGTTTCATAAACAATTCACCTTCTCTTCTTTTCACAGAGAGACACACTAATACTTATTAATGTTTTTCAAGTTCATATCAATGAAAAAGGGAAATTTTAATTGAAAAAATGACCATTTCGCCTTTGTTTAGCATTCATCATTCAACCTCAACTGACTGATCTGTCATGTTCTTAACATTCTGGTAGGGAAGAATGTGTGTCTTCCCTCCTGGTTCAGGGAAATGATTAAGCTAACTTGCTAAGGTGTCACACTTGGGTGCTTCAGAATGGGTCTTCCTCCTGCCCCCTTGTTATATAAACTACTTAAAGAATTTGTGCTATAGTGTCATGGCATTCTTACACTCCCCCCTCATGTAGACATGTCCTTCAAATGAATGGGAGGTCTTTTAGGATGGATTTTCAGTTTCTGTTCAGGTGAATAAGAACAGAGAGCGGTGACTGAGATTGCTGCCCTTAAACTTTGACTTGAAGAGCTCTTTAATTATTTAGGGGGCAGGTCTACATTCAAGGATGGTTCATTCCCCTGAGAAATAGCTGTGAGTTGTTGTTTTTTTTTTAACCTACTATATTTGGAGAATTCATTCCAATATGTAGTAATAAATTGGGGGAAAGGGCAGGTTGGGATACTTTCAGCTGACTTCAAGTGACTAGGTGCCAATTTAATTTCATGTATATTGTGGTATAAGAGATTTATACAGAGAAATCTTATTGAATAAATGTATAGCTAAATCATAGCTCTTTAGACTCCGATACCTGACCTATATAAGAAGTAAGAGAAAGAGAACCTTGGCTACTACTGGTTTAAAAAAAATGTACACTCATTTGTATTGAGAATAAGATTAAGAGTAAAGAAGTTTCTTATAACCAACTGACCTTAATCGGGTCTCTCTTTGATTCATTTCTCATTTCTTAACAGAATATGCACCAGAAGAGTGTTAATGCCTGAATTTAGTCAAAATACGTTAAAACTCATGGTCAGTTTAAACTTCCTTTAGAACAACAGGTTATTATTAAATTACACATATTATATATAATTCAGAAACAGATAATTCTGTAACTTGGCTAGGAGCTTGGGGTTTACAGTTAAGTGGTGCTAAGACTGGAAGCAGCTCATTTAGGGTAGAGCTCCTTTTGGATCTGAGGAGTAGACAACATAACCAGAGCTGAGGAACCTGTAGCCACATGTGGCCTTCTAGATCCTGAAGTGCAGCCTTTTGACTGAATCCAAATTATTCTGTAAAATTTGGATTCACACTACACTTCAGGATCTAGAAAGCCATATGTCCTCAAGGCTGCAGGTTCCCCACTCCTGCATAAGCAGTAGCCTTGATCATAAGGGACATGGCTGCTTGGTAGTATTGGAATTCCCCCAGTAGGAATGTATTTTGAAAATATGATGAATTCTAGTATAGAAAACATCATCTTGTAAGTTTGCTTAAAAATAGGTGCCATGAGATTACTCCTCTTGTTAGTGAGAGGCCGCTTGCTGAATTTGGGAGTCAGATAAACAAGTCACTTAACCTCTGAACCTGAGGTAAGATTTAGCTACCAAGATATATGAAGTAGGATGGGATCTGAGTGAGATGGATGGAGTTGTAAATCAGTGACATCCCAGATCCTTGGCTATATATTTCTTTTCCCCCTTTCTTCATAAAGTACTTTTCTAAATCATCCAGGTCATTCACTGATAAACATGGATTTGGATGGCCAGAGAGCTATAAAACTGGCATCCCACCCATCGGTAGTGCCTGGCCCAGAGTAGGTGCTTAATAAATGACTTACTGTTGGTGACTCTGGAGAGACTCTTTAATGAGAGTTTTTCCTTTGGTCAAGGGATACAGACCATGTGTACCAATGGTGTACAACTTATTGAAATATTCCACTGTTTTACCCTTTATAACGAGGAAATTATTCCTTGGGGAGAAGGCATAGGACCATGTACATGTCTTAGGCCCAGGGACAGTAGCTTTATCTGAATAGAAGATGTGACTCTGAGGACTACTTAAGGCTCAGTTGGTCTCTCAAGATGGGAGACTTTGGAGAGCAGAGAAGAACCAAGGGGTTTTTCAGTGCTGAAGGTGACCAAGGTACAATGTGGGTGAGAATGGTGAGAGGAAAGGGAGACCACTAGTATAATCAAATCATTGCAAAAGACTTTTCCTCATCAAAAAATGAAAACTTCATTTTTTTCTTTTAATAAGTTTTACTTGACATCTTGTTTTTATAGCACCTTCTATCCCTTCTTCCTTCCCTCCCCAGAGAACTAATGGAAGAAAGAGGAAAAAAGGAAGAGGAGAAAAAGTAATTCAACAAAACCAACCAACCCATTACCAAATATGACAATATACACCCATAGTTCCCCACCTTTGCAAAGAGGGGAGGGAAATATGTCTTCTTTCTCTCTCCTTCAGGAGCAACCCTAATCATTATGATTATCAGGAGCTAGGTGAAGCATATAGCACCAGGCCTGGAGTCAGAAAGACCTCAGACACAAGCTGGGTGACCCTGGACAAGTCACTTAATCTCTGTCAGACTCAGTTTCCTCATCTGTAAAATGGGCATGGTTATAGTAGTGCCTCACTCGTAAGGCTGTTGTGAGGATCAAAGGAGATAATAATTGTTACGTACTTAGCCTGGCACATATTTAAGCATTATATAAATATTAGCTATTATTATTAACTATGTGGCATTTGGTTTCATGTTTGTTGTTACTGTTGTTTTAATTTTTATTGTTGCATTGATCATATCTCTTGTTTTTCTCATTCTGCTTATGTTTCTTTGCATCAGCTCATCAAAGTCCTTCCCTACTTCTCTGCATTCTTCATAATCAGTTTCTTCCATTCTGGTAATATTCCATTTGTTGCCACACAACAATCTGTTTAGTCCTTCTCCATCTGGTGATCATCTACTTTGTTTTCAGATCTTTGCTACTAAAAAAAAAAAATACTGTCACACAAATGAGGCCTTTCTCTTTGACCTCCTTCAGGTATATGCCTGCCTAGCAGTGAACTCTTGGTAAATGTGTTGTAATTTAATATTAATTGGACATTATAAAAAAGAATCACAAGATTTGGGGGCTAGAAATGGTCTTAGAGATCTAATTTTAAAAGGTTTATCATTTTACAGAAGGTAATTCTGAGACCTAGAGGGAGGGTATTATTAATTTTTAAAAAATGGTCCATGGTGCTTTCTCAAATCACACTTTGAAATCACACTTCCCTAGAGTAGGGAATCAGGTGGTTCAGAAGACCCATCCTGTGCCAACAGAGCTGGTTTTTTGATGGATGAACCTAATGCTGTAATGAGAATAATTTCCTGCCAAAAGGAAATGAGCATTGGAAAAAACCTGTTCCCTGTTGCCAAATGGATACTCTATCCCACTCAAATCCAGCTGAAATATAACCATATTGCTATTTTTCCTACCAGATCTTATCAAAAACAGAATTGTTGGCTTTGGAAATGTGATGTTGTGACTATAAGAACCAAGTGCCCTGCATCCTATAATAATTCAGAACACTTCATATAATATCCCAAGGACCTAGAATGACAGAGCCAGCCAAGTCCACACAATTCTTTGCAGTACTTTTCAGTCTAGGAAACCTATGTAAGAGTGTCTTCTGCCAGAAACAACCAGGAGGCCAGTGCCAGTGGAGAGGAGTAAGGTGTGAGAGGATTAGAAAGGCTACCCAGTGGGATTTAAGCTTTTCTGGGACATTTCCCCTACTTTTCCCCGGCCAAGGGGTACCCTTTCACTTGTGTGCTTAGTTCTCTTTTAATTCTGTGGAGGTCAACAATTATCCCCTCACTCTGACATCTTCAACCTTTCCTCCTTACCCCCTGTCTCCTTCCCAGCCTGTACAAGTATGCCTCTATATCTTTGAATATAAACAAACCCTCCCTCCATCCTGCTACACCTCCCACTGTCCTGACCCCACCTTATTGTTCCTCTTACTTGACAATCTTCTTGAGTAGTCCATGATTATTGCCTTCACTTCCACACACTATTGAGGTGCACTCTTAGAGGCAATCACAAACCCTCTAGTTGTCAAATCCAAAAGTCTTTTCCCAGTATTCAATTTTTTGACCTGTCTATGATGATTTACTCTGTTGACGACTTCTTCCATCTTGATATTTCCTGCTCTTAGCTCCTTTGACACTTCCATCTTATTTCCTTATTTTAACTTTGGGACTATTCCTTCTCTGGCTTTTCTGGCTTTTCTTTTCCCCCATGCCCTTTACATGTAGAGTCATAGATTTGCAGCTGAAAGGGACTTCAGAGGACATCAAATGTAGTTCCCTTATTTGATAAATAAGTTAAATGAGTGACATTAAACAACTTGCCCAAAATCATAAAGGTAGTAAGAAACATCAGAAGGGGACTTTGACCCTAGGGTGCTGTGACTTGAGCCTATACTCTGTATTGCAACATGCTGCCTCCCTCTATTCGAGATCTTTCTCTCTTCTCTACATTCCCTCCGTTTTTATCTCATCCATGCCCATACCTCCAACTATTGCTTTATGTGGAATGACTTCCACAGAGTAGTCCATTAGTATAAGCTTTAGGCTTACCCTAAAGAACCAGCCTTACATCTTCCTTCACCTAGTGATGCTTGTGCCCCTCAATACATGACCTCTCCCATCTGTTGTTACCTCCTTTCCCTCCCCACGGTCACCATCATAGTTCAAGCCCTTATGACACCTCTGTTGGACAATTGCAGTTCTAGCTTCCAGCCAGTAATCTCCTAATCCATAAGAACAGTCATATTACTCTATCATTCAAACATATTTTGTGACACTTTGCCCTGTGATTCAAGAGTATCATTTGCATATGTATATTTTTCTTTAAAATTAGAGTTAACATAAGAGTCATTACATCTGAGTTCTTGGATTCTATATCCCACTTAGTTAAAAAATAGAAAATCCTTTGTTTGGCATTCAAAGCCCTTTATAACTTGACCCCCTCCTACCTTTCCAGTTCCTTATACTTTACTTCATCCTTCCTCCACCCCCACCCCCCACTATGTCCTCTGTGATCTAGTGACTGGCTAGTATCCTTGCTACTCCTCACACAAGACTCTTGACAATTAACTTTTGGCATTTTCACTGTCTGAGTCCCATTCTCTGAACTGCCCTCCTTCATCATCATCTTCACCTCCTGGCTTACCTCAAGTACCAACTAACATCCTGCTTTTTACAAGAAGCCTTTCCTCAGCTCCTTTAATTCTTTCCCTCTGTGAATTATCTTCAGTTTATCATATATTTATCCTTTTTGTACATAGTTTTTATGTATGTTGTTTTCTCCCTTAGACTGTGACTCCTTGAGGGCAGGGGCCATTTTGCCTTCCTTTTGTGTCCCCTGGGTTTAGCACAGTACAAGGCATAGAGTGCGTGTGTGTTCGTCATTTGCTGCCGAAGAAGACCATGCCATCAGAGAAATGACATGACTTGCACTTGACTTTGTTTTGAGTAAGGGAGGGCTGTGCAGGTCACCAGCCTCACTTCTACTCCAGAGCCATCTGAATCCAGTGACCAGATATTCATCAGGACAACTAGAGATGACCCCAGGATGAGGCAATTGGGATTAAGTGACTTGCCCAAGGTCACACAGCTAGTGAGTGTCAAGTGTCTGAGGTGAGACTTGACCTCAGGTCCTCCTGACTCCTGCATTGGTGCTCTATCCACTGAACCACCCAGCTATCCCACAAGGCATAGAGTAGGTACTTAATAGATGACTTGTTGATTTGATTACAGAGGATAGTGAAGAGCTCTGCTCACACAATGGACCTTTTGTATTCTCCAGCCAATGATGTTCTTTATCTGTGTCAATAATGAACCTAATATTTAGAGATTTTTATTGATTCCTGTGTCTGGGTAACCTGGCATCATTTAGAGGGAAGGATTTTCTCGTAGAAAAAAAGCTGAAGTAGTTCTTTTGTAGTTGGCTTGGTAGCTATGGGTCTTGTAATACCTAGAGGGTTTTGCTTGACATCAGGGCTTTAGAATCTCTGTTGGATCCACAAAGAACAGAGTGAATTAATATGAGAGATTCAGCCTTGACCCAATTTTCTAGCATTGCCACTTCACCATGATTAATATTTAACAGACATCTGAGAATCCAGATATAATACGTCTTGAGGCCATTATAGAATCCAAGGCACCAGCCACATTAATCCAAACTTGGCAGGTGGTTAGGAGATTTTTGTTTTTATTCTGAGGAGTTCCTTTTTTTCACCTCAATAAGATTTGTCTGGTTTTGAGCCATTTGAGGAGGCAATAAGGTAAATATTTGAACTGTTGCCCCAGAAGAAGCTGAGAAAGCAAAGCTACCTTACCAAGGCCAGAATATGTTTTGTCTGGGATGATGGAGAAACAGATGGGCAGTGTAAAGATGATAATCTTTGTTAGACCACTTGCAAACCCTTAGTATAAAAGGAAATCCCAAGTTCAGATTTTAAAAGCATCTTGACATCTTAAAGCAATGTGCCAGGAAAAAACCTGTCTTTAATAATGAATGCTGTGGGAAAAGTCACTAAATTTGGAAAAGATTTTTGAGTAAGGAATCTTATTTGGAAAGTAAAACAATGATTTTTTTTAAAAAGAACTGATCTTTCCAAAATGTATCCTAAGAGATTTAGTGCAGAGAAACACCTGGAAAATCAATCGAAGGATTTTGAAAATATTGCTAGAATGAAGGTGTTTTTGGTGTTTTTTATGCACCAGGAAGTCATTTGAAAAAATATACCCTGGCCCCACAGTACTGAAGGGAGGGGGAGCTTGTGCTCTAGAGAAATTGGCGGCAGAATTGCTTTTGTAGGGTGATTCCTATGCATTTCCCTTTGGGTAAAACTTGTGGTTTTAAAAACCAAAAGCAGACTAAGTTTTAAAAGCTGTTTTAAAGCTCAAAGCCAACTGGATTGAAATATTCTATCCTCGAAAAGGAATTAATTCCAACGGATGACTAAGCTATGGCCGCCAGGGATTGCCATTCCTCGTTTTGGGAGTGTACTCTACTTTGGTTTCCCCATCAAACTCAGGATTGATCCTCTTATAGACAGACTAGGAAAAGAGGAGAAAAATATTCAAGTTGGTATCCTAGAAGAACCTGTGCATTTAAAAAAAAGCCAGGTTTCTTAATTCCAACTAAAACAAATTAAAATTTTTCCGTACGTTCTATGTTCTAGCCATGAGTTTTGTCTTAGAGTTAATAGATGCGTTTTTAAGACTTCCTTAAGTTACCATAATTTAAAAACTGGACGTTGATCCTTCAATACACACATATGTATCTAATTCTATGTTATAGGATTCCAAATTTTAAGGCCAGTTGTATGTGTGTGTGTGTGTGTGTGTGTGTGTGTGTTGTGTTTTGGTGCCATTTCTAGATATAACCTTATAAAATGCTTACAGTAGGCTCCTTTATATGTAAATCATAGAGCAATTAAAGACAGTAATCTATGAGCAACTAATGGAGCTTTGAAGTGGAATGTTCTGTAAACACTGTTGATTTAGAAGAATTTAATATGTAAACCAAATTTATTCCTAATTTCCATTTCCCCTTCCTCTACCTCTTCTCTGCTCTGCTCTTTTGTTATGTAAATATAGTACAGAACACCGAGACTCCATAATATTGCTGTACTCTTTTGTTTTATTTTCCCCCTTGGGTTAAATGAAGGGGATCTTCAAAGGGTTGTTGATATAAAATATTTCACAAAGCTTTGAAGATTTTATTAGATACACTGGAAGTCAGTCTGTTTCCTGGAGTCAGCTGTAAAGTGAGTGTCACAGAGAACCTTGTCTTAGTATGGATGACAAAATAAATGCTCATCAACAATATTGCTTGCACACACACACACAAAATCAAACTTGCTAACAGAATATTTCCATACTTATATAATTCAATATTCACACTAGACGGTGTTAGTTCAAATGAATATACATTTAACCTCTCCTTAAAGGGTATTTCATTAGTCATTAGGGCAAAGAAAAAGGCTCGCAGATTGGTATTGTCATTTGCATTTCTGAATAACTTAAAACTGCTGTTGTATGAAGGAGTAGACGAAGCATTTATTAAGTGCTTACTAGACTGTGCTAAGAATTGAGGATACAGATAGAAAAGTAAAACTTTGTGGTCAAAGAGCTCACTCTCTAATGGAGGGAGACAATGTGTATCAGTCAATTAGGGAATATTTATAAAGCATTGACCTTGTAGCAGACGTTGGGGTTACAAAAAGAAGCAAAATAGAGTCCCTGACTTCAGGGAGCTTACTATCTAACAGTGGAGACAACACGCAAACAAATATACACGTAGAGAAATTGTATTATAGATGTTTAGATTTGGAAGTGTCCTTGCTAATTATAGTATCTCACCCTTATAAGAGACCACTAGGAATTCCTCTTCACCATCCTTGGCATATGCTTATCTTACCTTTGCTCTAAGACCTCCTGTGAAAGGTCATTTCCTGCAGCCTATTTCTCCTCTTGGATAGCTCTCATTGTCAGACCACTGAATTGTTAGTCAGTTTTTCTGTCTTTCAAGCCAAAATTTAGCTCTTTACACTTCTGCTTGCTGCTCTCAGTTCTGCCTTAGAACCTACCTAGAACAGATCTAATTCCTTTTCCAATGGACAGCCTATCAGATGCCTGAAGACAGCCAATACATATTCCCTTTTCCTCCCACCCCTTAGTCATTCTTTACTGCCTACATATTTCCATTTATTTTAACCAGTACTCAAATGGCATTATGTCAAGATCTTTCACCAACCTGGTCATCCTTCTGGGGACATCCGTTCTCCAGCTTATCAACAGCCTTCCAGCTTCAGTCATTTTCATTGGCTGTTCCCCATACCTGGAAATCTCTCCCTGCTTATCTCTACTTCCTAGTTTCTCAGGCTTCCTTCAGATCTAAGTTAAAATCCTATCTTCTGCAAGAAGCCTTAGTACCTTCCCTCCACTAGCCCAAGCATTCCCTATGTAGAGGCATACTTGGAGATATTAATCATAGAAAAGTTATGTTTGCACTATACTGTAGTCTTTTAAGTATGCAATAGCATTATGTCTAAAAAAAACAATGTATACACTTTAAGTAAAACATACTTTATTGCTAAAAAATGCTAGCCATCATCTGAGTCTTCAGCAAGTTATAATCTTTTTGCTGACATAGGGTCTTGCCTCGATATTGATAGCTACTGACCAATCTTAGAGTGGTGGTTGCTAACAGTTGTTGAAGGTGGGGATGGCGTGGTGGTTTCATTGTTATCCAATGAAGTTTTGCTTTGTAGATTGACTCTTCCTTTCACTTGAACATTTAAAGGCCATCGTAGAGTTATTAATTGGCCTAATTTTAATATTTTTCTGGCTCAAAGAAAGGGGGGGCATTGGAGAGGGAGAGAGAAGCTATAGACAGGATTAATACTAAGTAATGAACTGGAATTAAGAGGGGGATAAGAGAGAAGACTTCCAGTAGGAGGTGGGATTTTAGTTGGTACTTAAAGGAAGCCAGGGATGTCTGTGGAGCAGGCAGAACACACATAACATTTATCAATTAAATTCATTGTCTTATGTGGGCTCATTTTGTGGTGCCCCAAAACAGTTCTAATAGTAATATAAAGATCAGTGACCACAGACAACCATCGCAGATATAAACATTCTGAAAAAGTTTGGAATATGGGGAGGATTACCAATATGTCACACCTAGATACAATGTGAGCACATGCTCACGTTGGAAAAATGGTGCCGATAGACTGGCTCCATGCAGGGTTGCCACAAACCTTAAACACGGTAAAGCAATTTCAATAAAACAAGGTTTGCCTTTCCCCCTTATTTGTACATGGTTGTTTTCATTCTGTCTCCCCTTTCAGAGTATGAGCTTCTTGAGAACAGGGGCTGTCTTGTACCTTTCTTTGAATCCCCAGTGCTCGGCACATTTGCTGGCGCTTAGTAAACACCTTAATAAATACTAGTTGATGTGAATGACTCTACTCTTCTCAGCAATACAGTGATCTAAGACAATTCAAAGGACTTATGATGAAAATTGTAATCCACCTCCAGAGAAAGAACTGATGGAGTCTGAATGCAGATAGAAGCATACTATATCTCACTTTCTGTATTTTTTTCTTATTTTCCCCCCTTTGGCTCTGTGTCATCTTTCACAACATAACTAAAATGGTAATGTTTTTGCATGATTGAACATGTATAACCTATAACAAATTGCTTTTAGTGTCAGGGAGAGGGAAGGTGAGGAATAGAGAGAGAAAATTTGAAACTCAATTTAAAAAAATGAATGTTAAAAATTGCCTTTACATATAACTGGGGGGAAAATAAAATATTATTTAAACAATTCTAGTTGACTTGCTTCCTAAAATCTGTCTCCCAAAGCTGGACACATCAATTCAGATTTTGTTTCATCAGAGTACGGTACAACAATACCACCACCTCTTTAGTCTGGGATAATGCAAAACAGCATTCACTATGTTGATGATCGTTACATTCACTGAGTCTGGGCTTTCACTGACACTCACGGAACTTTTTTCTTTCAGAGGAACTGCTTTCTACTGGAAGCCCCCCAAATTGTGCTTGCAGATTGATTTTTTTTTAAAGTCATAGTATAGGACCTTCCACTTATCCCTATTAAATTTCATCTCCTTAGACTTAGGTCAGTGACCTAGGCTATCAAGATTTTTCTGGATCCTAATCATTGTCCCAAGTTAACAATTTTTTTCAGTTCTGTGTAATTTATAAAATTAGCAAGTATGCCATTTTTGCTTTTATGTAAGTACTGATAAAAATGGTTATCCACCGCAGAGCCAGATGTAGATCCCTGGCCCCTTTCACCAAAGACCTTCACTGTTGGACTTTTTGTTTTTATTTTATTTTTGGTTGGATCTGTTAGTTCGTGGGCATTAGGAAGGTTTTTGTCAATCTCGATCAGCATCTGCTCTGTGGCTGGTAGTCTTAGAGGGCTGCCTCGGGCATTGAGAGGTGCCAGTGAGTTCTCAACTTTCTCTGGTATCACCCAGACCCATGATGTGTCTGAAGTGGGACTTGAAAGATATTCATTATAGCAGCCTGCCCTTGATATTGCTTCCAAGTTCCTTTAGAACCAAGAATCACAACTTCTTGAGTTCAGCAATTCAAGTTTCACATTCCCCTGACTATTATTTTCCAAGTCATATCTTTTTTCTCATTTCTACAAAAGAGTATATAAAGTAACTTTTCAAATGTTATGCTTACCTAAATCTAGATAAACTTTCTCAAGTTTAACTGAATATCAGTCTAATAACCTTGTTCAAAAGGGAAATGAAATGAGTTTGTTTTGATTCCTTTATTTTAATTTTCATTCTGAAATAGAATAGAAATAGAATGAACATTTGTATACACATAATAGAACAGGAAAAAAAAAGATTGTCCATGAAACTGCAAGCTTGCTTTTCTTTTTAAGTATATAGTAAGATCCAACTTTCAAAGTTATCCTGCTTGTCTGACTTTCTTCCTGCCTTTGTGTTTTCTATCCATGTTTAAAAAAGAAAAATAATGACTGTGTCTCTTTTTTGTGGGGATTACCCCATCCTTCTCTCTTGACCTTCCTACCTCAGCCTTCTGTTTTCCACTCCTCCCTCTTTAGAAAAGAAAAAAAAGCCTTGTAACAAATATACAGCATATTTAAGCAGAACAAATCCCCATATGGGCTACGTCTAAAAAATGTATGTTAAAGTGCAGCTTGAGCTCCATCACTCAAACTTTTAACATCTGGTTGGTCATTGTATTGATCAGAGTTTCTAAGTCTTTTCAGAGTTGTTTTTCTATTCACTTTGCTCTGAATCAGTTAATATAGATCTTCCCTTCAGACTTTATCTGAAACTATCCATATCATCATTTTTTGTAGAACAATAATATTTCATTACATTCTTATTTGGCCTTTCCCCAGTAGATGGACACCTTCTTCATTTTTGCTCTGACAAAAAGTTGCTAAACATCAAGCTAGTTTGCCATGTTTCCTGATGAAGCCAACTGTAGGTGACTTTTCGTGGTGTAGATGCTCACTAACCATCTCTTTAATAATCCCTTGCAGAACTTTTTTAGGGAGCAGGGACAGATTATTGGCCTGTCATTTGTGGACTTTCAAAAAAATCCTTCTAGATCCAACTTAAGCCTCAGCTTCTTTTTGAAGCCTTCCCTGATTACTCTGATAATTAGGTTCAGGATAATGGACCTTTACGTAACTTATCATCTGTACTTTATCATTCTAAAACTTCAATTCTTCATCGGACTTATTTCTCTTTGAGACTTCACAGTTTTGTTCTTGAGTTTCCCATCCCCTCCTGAGCTGATTTACAGAATTTTAGTCTATTTTTTCTATTTATCCTTTTTTTCCTAAACCCTTTGAAATCTGCTCTCCCTAAATCTTAAGTGTATTCCAGGCTATTCCTAGATTTCCTCTTTCGATCATAAAATCTAATATGGCATATCCACTTTCCCCCAAGATTCCCTTCATTTCCATTCTGGTAGCCAGATTGTTAAGCAGTTTCAGATCTATTCTTCTAGTCCAGCCCTCTCATTTTCCAGATTAATGAACTAAATCCTAAAGAAATGAAGTGACTCACCCAAAGCACCCTCATGGGTAGTGTCAGAACCAGGTCCAAAACTAGGTTTACTAGTTCCCACTCCAGTGGGAGCTCTGCTCTACCATGTTCCCTCCAGAGCAATATGGTGCCATTGTCATAGGATTATAAATCTAGTGCTGGAAGGGACATTATTAATTTAGCTCAGAGATGAGGAAACTGACACTCATGAACAGGAAGTGCCCTGGTCTCAAGATTGTACAGGTGGTCAGTGGCAGAGGCAGATTTAAACCAAGGTCTTCTGACTGAAGTCCATATTATCTATACTGTACCACATACTTTTCTCCTGGTCTAGTTTAAATAAAAAGTTAGTTTGGAATTCAGTCTTTTTTTTTCTTTTGTAGTTGGAATATTGCTGGTACCCACGTTGATGGTCAAAATTTACCTACTTTGCTTGTTTCTTCATCTGAAATGAGGAAGTTTAATGTAATTGACCCTTTGCTGAGGTACATAGAGTATCCAGCCATGCTGCATTATTGTGGCATGTTATCTTTTCTGTAGACATCTTATATAGAGTACTTTAACAAATGCTCATCACAATAACCCTGTTATTTTTTTTTTTAAAGAATTCAGCTGTTTTATGGTGAGGTCTGTGTTTGCTATAATTCTAACTGTGCATTGGGCTGCTTGCCGCCTCCTCTATCTTTGTCTAATCCATAAATACATTCTTAGGATGAGTAGAAGGACGGAGCTGCTTGTTCAAGTCTATTTTTGATAGTGGAGGGTTCACATCATTTTCTAAACACTCAGGTGTGAATTCTTAAATTACTAAAAGATCTTTTCTTACTGCTTATGAGCCAATTAGACGTGTGTGTGTGTGTGTGTGTGTGTGTGTGTGTGAGAGAGAGAGAGAGAGAGAGAGAGAGAGAGAGAGAGGGAAACTGGAAGGGGTGGGAATTCGTAGGGGAAGTTGTATAAGTGCTTTGTGGACCCTTATCAAAGATAATAATAGCCTGTTTCATGATGTAATCTTGTCACCATAATTGTTCTGAGTTTTAGAAACAATTCCTGAAGTCTGCATGTCCTCTGTCAGTTAACAAGCGTTTATAAAGTGATTATTATGTCCCAGACATTGTGCCAAGCGTTGGGGATGTAAAGAAAGGAAAAGCAGTCCCTGCCTTAGAGGAGCTTCCATGCTAACGAGGGGCCCAGATGTGAACATAACTAGATACATGGAAGATTTACACAACGCAGAGGGGAAGGCATCTCAGGGAAAGGCAGTGGCCACTGGGGATACTTTTGCAAAAGGTGTGATTAAGGTGTCCAAAGTGAGTTTCCTTTCTTCTTCACTTCCCTAAACTTTGAATTCCAACCCAAATTATATTTGAGCCTTTATAGTCAACCTCATTTTAAATCTAATCCCTTATGATCAGAGTACTTCACATCCCCTTTTTTGAGGAGACAAATGGCTCCTCGGAAAGCTAGGAGAGCTTTCCTGGCCGATTGATACACATGGAATTATTTAAACAAAGTCATGGATATCTTTGGGGCTAGAGGGTGCAGTCAGAGCTGGGCTTTTGCCCTAGTGGTGATACTTGGAGTGGAAGGAGAATTAGAGCAGTTCTTAGAACTGGGAGAGAAAATTAATTCTTACTGTTGAGTTCCCTGCAGATGTGCTGTAACCGCTCCATATCCAGGCTCCAGGAGACTTGTTTTCCTTAAACAATTCTTTATTGTTATTAAAAGTACTAGTGTTCTCTTCATACATGTTGGACACTAGCCCCATGGTTTGTTGAAGCTTGAGAAACTTTGGAGGCAAAGTGGATTAAAAAAAAAATCTCTGCATGAAGTGAAACAGTCCTTTCCCCTACTTTTGTCTGGCCAGCAAAAATCTTGTAGGAGTTTGCTGCACTTTTACAGCTGACAGGTGCTTGTTCCATGGTCAGAGAGAGACTGAAATTCAGTCAATTTTCAAGAGTCAGGATTTTTGTGAATGTGACTGACTTTATATCTCCAAATGAGAGCCTTTCTTCCATCTGTGTATAAATTATATTAGGAGTGGTCAACAAATAAAATGAATGTTTATTTCAGAACATGAATAATGACATTGCCAACTTTGGACTTCAGAAATCAAGGACTATATTTTTACACATAGCAATAAATTATCTTTTTTAGAAATGTGAATATTATAGGTCAATACTACCTATGAAAAAAGAAAGTTGTACCTTGTGATTTCATCTTTCATACTACGTATTCATGCATATATATATATATATATATATATATATATATATATATATATATATATATATATATATATATATATATATATATATATTAAATTTGAAACTAGTTCCTGACTCCTATTAGCCACTTATTTGTTTAGATGTGGAGACTCAGAAGAAAAGTTCGGATCTTTTCTGAAAGCATTCAGTTTTTTTAGTTTCTGTGGGAACTGTCCTGATCTGACGTTTGCCTCTTCCTTAGATGCCGCCATCTGGGTAACTGAATTGACACTTGCTCCTACGGGCTTAGAACAGCACAGCTTGCTGGGGCTAGTGTATGTTTTGGCACATACTTTTTGGTTTTCCCTTTACATATTCTTCCTGTTTATTTTTTCTTTTCCCTGCTCCTTTCATACTTAAGAGGGGAAAAAAAATATTTGCTTCAGAGGTGTTAACCAATTTTATTCCTGATGTTTCTTTAGTGAGATATCCTCTCCTCTTTCTTCTTTAATATGACAAAATTTTCCTCCTTGGGACTCTGCTTAGGCTCTGTGGCTGTGTAAGAGCCTCCATTGCCACCACAGCTCCATTGTGACCCTCTGTCTCTTAGGCAGATAGGGAGGCCTGTTACAGGGTTGGTTTTTGCATATGGGCCTGTTCACAACCCAAAAAAAGTAGGGGGCAATTAACCAGAGTCCATTAGGTGGCATTCCCTTATTCTCTTCTCTTTTTTTTCTTATAAGTCAGCAAGTCTTTGTTCTTTGCCTGCTTTGTGCCTGGCACTGTGTAAGATACTGCCCCGGCTTGCAGGAGGCTTAAAGTTTTGTCAGGGATACAAGATAGAAATAGATGTCATACTAACTTAAGTGTGACCTAGACTAAGCTTGCTAGTTCCGACAAGGGAAGGAGACTGTAATGAGGACCGTGAGGGCTTGCTTATATACAATACACAAACAAAACTGAAGGCCTGGCCTCTTTCAAGACCAACATTTCACCCATGAGGAAAGGGAGCTTCATGTCCATAAAGGGAGTTTGTTTTTATCAACTCCCTAGGCAGTCAACTTGATAACCTTAGGACCTCTTGTGAGCAGCGTTGCTGAACTATAGAGAGGCAGGGGGAGAGGAGGCAATCTAATCACTTCTATACCTGCATGAAGAAAGTGTGGGAATTCCAGATGCCTAAAGCATCTGTAACAAAGTGTAACAGAATCATGCAGTTCTACAGGGGACACAGACCCAAACACCGAGAGAGTTTGGTGGGGTTTCTGGCTCTAGGCAAGGAGGACTTATTTTAGAGGTATCAACTTCATGTGTTGTCTACATCAGCTGCTATTTTGTCTCAAAACATCCTCCCACACTTGGTGGTATGCCAGCCTCTAAAAGCCTTCCCTGGAAGAATGAGGTGCTGCTTTGCTTAGGTCTTAAGGAATACTTCAGTCTATTTCTTTTCCTTTCTAAGTTTTGTTATTGGCTAATAAATATTTTTATTACACCACAGTTATTTCTTCCCATATCTCATCTTGAACATGACCTTACAACAAAGAAATACACTCCAAGCATCCAAAAGACAAGCTGCACCTGACCATATATGTCCCATTCCACATCCATAGTCCCCCACCTCTATTGAGGAAAAAGGTGTATTTATTTTTTCAGCAGTTCTTCAGGACAGACTATCCATCATCACTCAATCAATAAACATTTAAAGTGCCTACTATGTGCCAGGTACTTTGCTAAGCACATTCATTAGTTTGATTATTTTTTAAAGTTGTTATTATTTACATTATTATGTCATTGTAAATAATTTTCCTTTAGTCATTCTATATCACTTGCTTTCTATTCTGTGGTTCCCTGAATTCCTTATTTTTCATTTTTTCTGATGCAATAATCTATTATTTCATATACCAGAATGTGATCAGTGGTTCCCTATTTGATGGGCACCCATTTTGGTTCCAATTCTCAGTCAGCTGATGACCTAACAGATGCACCTTGCTGGACTCAGAGTCAGGAACACCTGGAGTTGGATCCTCCCTCAGACACTGACTTGTGTGGTATGACCCTAGGCAAACCATTTAACCTCTCTCACCCTCATTTTCCTTATCTGTAAAATGGGAATAATAAGAGCATTTACCTTAACGGGAGATGATGTTTGTAAAGAGATTTGAGAATCTTAAAGCACTCTATTTGGGTGCCCCCAAAGTCAGGGCAGTTCTAAGCTTTAATAGCTCAATTAAGCTATAATAACTTAAAACTGCACATAAGCTATTAATGACTAAAACTACTCTTAAGACTTTTGGGACACCCTGCATAAAGATTAGCTATTATTTTTATTGTTAGTAGAAAGAGTGGTACTGTGAATATTTTGTGTTCTAAATGAATTATATTATGTATGTATTATAAGGTGTGTGTGTGTGTGTGTGTGTGTAAATTATAAATGTTACTTTCTGTTGTTGACTATAACCCCTGGTGGGTAGAACTGATTTAAACACAAATTTCAGAGTCTTGAAAGAAATACTTGAACCCCTGAAGCTCCAAAGCCCAGAATTCTACTCCTGTCCACAAAGGGTTGTTGAATACTTAAAGTGTGCACAAAAGACATGGTCTCAGTATATGACACACTTGTGAAATCTAGCAATGAGAGAAGATATTATAAAGAAGCCCTGGCCCTCGGGATCAGAGTATATAGGAAAACTTCAAAGAGAAGCTTAAATTTAAGCTGGTCCTTAAAGGATCTAGGTAATGCCTAGGGACTGGAGATGTCAGAAATTAAAATACTTCTTTGGCATGTGAGGACACCTTCCTCCAGGAGCTTTGCTTTATAGAAAAACTGGCCAGGGAGAGAGTGGGGTACCAGGAAACCAAGTCCCATAGCTTTAGTAAGGGGCATAGGTTGGCTCTTTGGAGAAAGGTAGCAAAAACACCCCCCCCCCCTTTTTTTCTTAACATTTTATTTTCTCCCAATTATATATTAAAATAATTTTTTAACATTTAATGCTTTTTTTAAGTTTTGAGTTTAAACTTTTATCTCTCCTTCCCCAAGATGGTGAGCATTTATAAAACTTCTTAACAGGTGTGTTAAATCGACATGTTTAATAACATAAGCACTAAATTCCTATCTAAGGTACCTTAAGAGTAGTGTCCTGAAATTCTTCTCAAAGTTTAACTCTCTCTCTTCTTCTCCTCCTTCCACCCAAAAAGATATATCTCCTCTCCTTTTCCTAGGTGTGGTAATTGCTAGAAAGTATGCCAATGACTTTTTGTAGCCTAAGAGTTCATTTAGAAGATCAAGCAAGCCTTTAGAAGGACCAAATGAAGAAACCCACATTTTCCATTAACGTTTTGCAGTAGCATCTTTCTGTCTTTGAAAGGTTATCACTAGACTTTCCGGAAGGAGTAACCCAGAGTCATGCTTCTGATAGGGTTACTTAGTCTTTGTGACTTTATAGGACCAAGCAGTAGAGTTTGAAACACTGTCCATGAAATTACCTATTTGAAGGCCACTTGTCCAGACTGGCCGTGAGCAAAGCTAGCCCTGGTGGTGGGCCACATGTTTTGATTTGATCACGGTAAAAGGTTATTTTCTTTAAAAAACACCATTCTTCTATAGTCTAAGGCAGGGCTTTTTAAACTTTTTCCATTCATAAACCCTTCAGTACTTCATAAAATGTGGGTCACAACCCCATATGGGCACCTGAAATCATTTTTCAGATCCTTCCTTGAGTAAGGTTTTTTCTTCCAAAGGCTCCTATTAAAATGCAAAAATATTCCAAAATAATGCATTCTCATTGACAGTCATTAATGTTTCATAATATGAGTTTAATTTCTCCCTAGATGTTCTTAGGGTCTGAGGGATTAGGCCACAGGAAAAGTAGGTATTGATGTGAGTCAGGAATTCATAAAGGGTTTAGGAACCTAATTCTCTGCTCCTTTCACCTCACTCCTTTTCCTTCCCCTACCAGTTATTTGGGCTAGCAGTAGGGGGATATATTATAGAATTTAAGCAATTTTGCATAGGAATAGCAGTATTATTTTTTTCTCTTCCCATGATCAGATATCATTAACTCTTGTTCATTCTTCTGACTTGTGTTCAGAATAGCTTAGCCTGGAAGTCCCAGGACCATGAATTTAGAGCTTGAAGAGTCCTGGAGGTCATCTAGTCCCACTCCTGAGGTCCAGAGAGTGGTTTTGCTATGGTTAGAAGTGATAGGATTTGAACCTGTGTCCTCTGACTGCAAATCCAGTCCCCTTTCTACTATACCATACTACCTCCCCAGCCCTTTTGGTGCCCACTGTGTGAAGAGTTGATTAGCTGCCCAGGAGTAGAGCTTTGCTGTTGGAAGGAATCTTAGATTTGTCTAGCCCAACCCATCCATTTTATGGATGAGGAAACAGGAAAAAGACCTGGCCATGGTCACACAGGCAGATCAAAAGGATATGGGTCACTTTTTAAAATATTCTTCAGAGAATTTCAGGATAGTGAAAAGCCTCTCCTGGCTTGGATTCTTTCACCAAAAAAACAAACTCCACTGAAACAGACCTGTCCATCAGGCATAGTGAATACTGGGAGTGAAGAAAGAAACATTTGTCCAGCTAACCAGAAGCATCAAGTGAAAATTCCTCACTTGCTTAAACAGCCTGAAAATCATTTCTGCCACTTAATTTTCCTTAGAAGTAAGGTTGTATTGACCATTAGTCTTTGAGGGGAGGAGTCCCAACTAGAGAGACATCTTTTGGCAGTGGATTCTACTAGGTGATATGGTTAATGAAGTCCTTCTCAGGGGTGACTGATTAAGTACCTCTAATTCCACAAGTGTTCAGGCAGAAAAAAAAAAACAGTATTAACTGCATGCTTTTTCCATGACTTATTTTGTTCCAGTTGTTTTAATGAATGGTTAATTAGGAAGGTTATACTTTATATTGCAGATTTCTTAAGGGGGAAAAAAATCATACCACAGAGCACTGAATAGATTTATGCCAAAGGAAAAGAGTGATTCTGTTTTGCCATTAAGTAAAAAGAAAATCAACTAAAAAACTTAGTAGTTTGCTGTCTGTGTGCACCTTTGTTTTCAAACACATGTGTAACTTTCACTAAACTTTTATGATCTTTAACCTAACACTCTCACTAATGAGGACATGGTTGACTACATCTCTCCCTCCTAATTCTAGAGCTACCTCAAGCAATTGGGGAGGTGGCATTTTTATCTAATGCCATTGACTTAAGCCTTCTTCCAAATAGTAATTTCCAATTACCATTAGCATATCCTTTCTGTCATCAATATCCTTCTGTGATTGGTACCCCAGTATTATTTAACCAATTAACTTCAATTAGCCTTTTCAAAGGGATAGTTAGTGGAAAGATATAGCAGGAATAGAAGTCTACTCTCCTCAGTGTCCAGAGGCCTGCTCTTTCCTAGTCTCTCCCAGTTCCTAGGGAGAGTGGGTTCAAACTTCACGTGGTTTTTAGATAGCCATTGCCCCACTTTAAAAATGGTGCAGGGGGCAAATGAGCTGCTGCCTTTCCCTCCTGGTTGCCTTTGAGCTGCTGGAAGATTGGGTTCAGCTCATCTCCTAGGACTTTGCTCATCACAGGGCCTGCTATATGAAACATCTGGCACCAATGTTGTCTCTCAGGCCTCTGGCAGATTGTTCTTCTGACCCTTTGAATTTCACAATTCAGAACCTCATATTATAGTTCTCTACCCACAAACCAGAAAGAATAGATAGAAGCAACTGCTGGTGGTAAGCCAAGTAGCCTCAGAGACTTAACACTGCTCTCAATGGGGCCAGTCAGGAGAGAGGAAAAGCCTTGGCCCCTTCCTCACAAACCTTTTGGTTTTGAGACTGGAAAGTAGACCTGCCCATGTTCAAGTTTCCTTGGGGGCTTGCATCAGGCAGAGCATGCTGCATATGCTCAGAAGAACTGGGCAATCTCTGACCAGTTCCAGTGGTTCCTTAAGCATAGATTACTGGGCATTTGAATTGCACCACATAGCAATACCTTTTAGTTGGTGAGAATCTCAATAGGAGATTTTGGCCAACTTGTCCTAAGAGAGGAAGCATCTTGTGTTTTCTCTCCATTGGTGTCCTAGTTGGGTGACTTTGGTGTCCCAGCAGGGCAGTAGGAGACAGGAGGGCACAGTCCACTCTGGTATCACCTTGTTAAAGGATTCCACCATACTCCAAAGCTCCAAAGTGAGGTGAAAGCTTTGAAACCTGAGTACAGATGTGTAATGGGGAGACCAATTTTCTTGTTGGCCTTTGTCCATAGAATAAGCTATTTTACAACTCCCAATCCAATAGGTGTTTATCAAGCACCTATACTATGTGCCAGATCAAGAAGGCTTTGCCTTATTTTTGCATGAAACATCGTAATGTGGTTTCTCAAAATAGAATACTAGGACAAAAGAAGCAATTTATAGTAAACAAGTGCTTACTATCAGTGTTTGGAGAGGAGATATGATGGAAATATCCAGGAAATAGTCAGGAAACTCTGAGTTGGACTACTTTGGAAATTCATTGTTGATTATGCCCACTGCCACTACTCAAAAAGTTAAAGAGGGCTTTTCTTTAGAATTAGAATTTGGCCTTGTCCTGTCTCCCAGAGAGAATCAACAGTAGTTCATATGCTTCTTCAGCCTTGTTAGAACAGCAGCATTAATGGTAATGGTAATAATGATGTTTATTATAGTATATTATTATTATTATAGTTTATCATAGGTTTGTGAAGCATTTTACATAGAGTGTCTCTTCTGATCTTCATAACAGCCCCACTGAGGTAGGTGTTATCAACATCACTCTTTTACAAATGAGGAAACTGTAGCTGATAGAGGTTAAGTGACTTGCCCAGGGTCACATAATTAGTAAGTTTTTGAGGCAGGATTTGAACTCAGATCTTCCTGGCTCCAAGTCCAACACTCTAGCCACATACACAATATGAAAAAAAAATCCACAGCCCCAATTTTTTTACAGAGACAACAGATTAATGACTACCTGTTTTCTTGGTTTTACTTTTCTCCACTCCCAGCTTAACTGGGCTCTTTTTCTCTCCCTCCCTCTCCTGCCTCTTAAGGAAACAGTTCAATTTCAGTCAACACCAGATAAGTTACAAGTTCAAGTCAAAATGGTGTTCTTTAAGCACCCATGTGGATTATTCAGTCTTTTTGATACCTAGGTAGAGAAATTTGTTTTGGGCATCTTTCTCATGTCAAACCTTCCCAATCTGCTCTTTCCTTTAAGTCTTTCCTGGGCAAAGGTAAAAAAGTAAACCTCACATTCTCTAAAATATTCCAAAATATTTTCCAGGTTTTATATCCTGCCCTCCCCCAACCTCCCAAATACTTTTTTGGGATATGAATTTACATTTGAGTAGTGACAATAATTATATAACATACCTTTCATCTACACCCACAAGACTTAGAACAACATTATACATATCCTGGGACAATGGGGAAAACAGAGCACAAGATAAAACTAAAACCAAAGACTTCTGATGTGTATTATTGTAGAGTTTATTAATTAACTTACTTTAGGTGAAAGAGAAAGGCCATCCTTTTAGGGAGTCATTTTTATAGGTTTGTTTTTTTTTTAACATGAGACAAACCACTATCCTTCAATTTCAATACTGACAGTGGATGAATAACTTAAAGAAGATAAAAGTGCTTCAGGGGCAGAAAATTAATCACAAAGATCCTGGTCTACTTTGGGAATCTATAAGGTTGTCACATCATTTGCTGTATTTTTCCCAGTTGGCATAATAGTGACTTATGTTTGTTTTCCCTTCCCTCTTTCTTTAGAGGAGAGTTTCAGTAGATCCCCTTGAGAGGGTGGAGAATGATGGTGTGCAGCTTCACAAGTAAAACCACATTTTGAAGATCAAACATTGAGGTAAGTGGGAAGAGGGGACATCAGGGGTAACAGTTCTGTGGTTAATACTTAACTCACCTTATCTATAGCCAGATAATCCAGAGATTGTTAGGTTGCCCTGTAAACTACTAGGAACTATTTCTGAATGGCATCAGTGCTCTAGGTAAAGTAGCAATGATAGTTCACATTTCTAGGGGTTTTTAAGGTTTCCTACTTGCTTTTCTTAACAGTTACCCTGTTTGAGAGATATTGCAGGTATTATCTCTTATTACATAAAAGAAGGGAATTGTAGATAGTAAGTGCACACAGGTGGTGACTACATGACTGTAGTCACATGATTTCTATTTTTGGAGGGGGGGCAGTCAATTGGGTTTAAGTTATTTGCCCAGAATCACACAGCTAGTAAGTGTCTGAGTCCAGATTTGAACTCAGGTCCTTCTGACTTCAGGACCTGTGCTACCTAGTTGTCCCTTAAATGATTTCTAGTCAAGCACTCTTTCTATTATGCTACACTTTTAGAAGCAAGAGAGTGGATTGGCCACTAGGGATGAATACCAGGAAAATTTTCTGTTATATCCTTATGTTTTTCCCTGACATCATTTTCTCTAGATGTACTCAGTCCAGGGGAAAGTGCAGAGGATCAGGGTTCAGTTCCTGTCTTTGACACTTATTATATGTGTATGTGTGTGTATACATATATATATATGTATGTATTTATGTATTTATACACATATGACCTTGGGAAAGTGACTGAGGCCCCCTCTCTGGGCCTCAGTTTTCACATATGTAAAAAGAAAAGAATCTCTGAAATCCCTTCCATCTCAAGAGCTATCAGCCCTACGAAATGGACCTCTTCTCAGCTATTAGCTAAGTTGTGGATGTGGGTATATTTGTGTCTTCTTGATCCCAAAGCTTTTAAGGCACTGGAGCAGTAGATTGAGGTCAAACACAGAAACAAACCACCAATGTGGATTGTTGGATCTGTTATCCAAAATCCTGGGGAATCTCGATTCAGCTGGCATTCTAGGTATACCTGTGAATGACTTGAATCCCCAATAAAGTTTTATAAGTCCCAGCCCTGGAACTGTCCTGGGACTAAATTGCCTCTGTTGGAACCAGATAATAGGGACTTCCTCCTTCACTTCTGCCACTCCTCACCCAGCATATTTGACATAATTGGGTTGCAAAGGTCTTTTCAGCATGGCGGTGAGGGGAAAATGCCAACATCATCATCACTTGCTTCATTTTCAGTACTGCAAACTCACATGGACTGGGAGATAATTTTGAGGTGGTACAAACAGGGAGGCTTATTAGAAGCATCTTTACTGAGTTTTTGTTGAATTGTTTGTGCGCTGAGACTGGATTATGGGTGCACTTCCTGCCTTTAGTCAAGATGTGTTCTTAAAGCAGATCCCTGTGAGGTCAAATTGTGGCTTCCCATGTTTTATATGGCTTCACATGCTTTTAGCGTCTGTTATGGTGCTGGTGGAGACACTCAGGAAGGGGGTAAAGGCAGAGCAACATGAAGTACAGGCCATTTGACAGAGTGGACATGGTGATAGTTCGGATGAGGCTCCCTGTACTGACCAGAGAGGCAAATCAAGTCACAGAAATTTATACTTCTCTGGAAACATGTTAGTGCCTATTAGCCTAATGAGTTCTCTTGATTTTTAGAGTCTTAAAGCATATATTCAAATTAGTGATCAATTGGTGACCCAGCCTCCTTCCCTCTTCTTAACGTCATTGTTGAAAGAAGACCCCTCCAAAGTCTGTTTTGCTCCTTCATGCAGACCTCATGTTTGAGCCTATGACCAAGCAGAGCTCACTCACAATGACTTTGAACAGCGCAGTGAGGTATTGTTGGATTTATTTCCATTTTTCCTGCTCAAGATGTTTATAATAATCTTTTCCCCTTTTAAGGAGCAAAATGCTATATATGAGGATGCTTCTAGGAGCCTTCTCCTGATTCTTTATGTGAAGCCTGCACACTCAGAGTATCCAGTGTGCTCTTGCAGACTTGACACAAAATCAGAGGGGTTCTTTGTTTTTCAAGCCCCGATAGACACTCTTTGTAGATTTTATTTTTGTGGTGTGGCGCTTGGGAGGGCTTTATCATATTACATTTATCAGGGCATTCCTCCTCTCTAAGAAGTGTCTGATTAGTCAGCCAGAGTGAATTGGATACTCACTTAGGACAATACCAAGAAGAAAACGATGCCAACCGATCCCATTTGGCTGAAGCCCAAACAGTCTCTAAGTAAAGAACCAGCTCTCAGGAATGGGCCCCAACTTCCTTTCTGCATGGTGCTTGTACTGTTGGGACTATGCACGGACCTCTACTTGACTTGATTTATGAGGGTGATTATCAGATCAATCTGCCCTCTTGGAGTGGTGAAGAAGGTGCAAAGGACATGTGGAACCGGGAGGTTGGATTTCTGGGACAGGAAGTGGTTAACAGGAGCTTGTTGGTCTGTTCTGCTCAAGATGCAGCCCCTGGGAAAAGCCTACATTCCTGGGTCACTGATCATGTCTCAGGATGGACAAGGTAGGCTTAAGTGTTCCTCTGGCCATCTCCAAGAAATGCACTACCTTGGGCAGGCTTGAGCTTTTCACTTAACTGGGGATATGCTGTTGATTTCTTCCCTCTGCCCCGGGCGGATCTGTGCAAATTGCTTTACAGTTCTCCAAGACTTGGTGTTTATCTTGTGATCCCGCCAGGCCTCCAACATGTCACAAACCTCAGGCCTGAACTCTACTGGTCTGTTTGATCCAATGAATGTGGGTGACGCAGGGAGAGACTGACTTAGAAAACTTAAGGGGTGGGGAGACACAAATGTGAAAGTGATGTTTGTGGGGCAGCCTAGACTAATCCTATGATCAAACACCTCTTGAAATTTGGTACAGCAGGTGAAATGCAGAGCCAACATTGGAAGAAGATAGGTAAGAAACTTCTTCTGCTTCTAAAATGATTCCAGCTGGTTAACTTTAGGGAGAGAAGTTTCAAAATAAAGGCCCAAGGAGTGATGGAGGGTAGTTGGCATCTCTATTCTGGTCCTAGTCCTGTAATGAGCTGAGCCGTTTGCTTCTGAATAAGACTATAAATCAGTAAAGGAAGGACTTCATCAGAGATTGCTTTATCCTAGCATGACCAAACTCTCATGTTTGTTTTTCTTAGCAGTAGCATTTCAAATACAGACGGCATAAATTGGACTCCAGGTAAAAATATTAATACTTATTGCTCCACCAGTGCTGGTAAGTAGAAAGCACATTGCTTTGTAGATGAGGCGGAGGGGAGGTAGAATTCTCCTTTTTTATATAGGATGTGGCTTAAGAGTTATTCCTCTTCTTTCAAGTGGAATTCATTGTGGAGTGGGTAAGAGAGAGAAGAATATAGAAGAATATAGGGTCACTTGCCTCTTCCCTATACTCCCTGTGCTGCATTTTGGCCATAATTGGGTAGCACAATCATCCTGGACAGAATAGCAGGATTTGAAAGGGAGAGTAAAAGTACTTTTCAGCAATTATCTCTCTGGGCCTCAGTTTCCTCATGTCTTGGAATAGATGGCCCCTGAAGTCCTATGATCCTATAGTTTTAGGAATGTGGGCAAGTTTTCTTTTAGAGTTCACATTTATTTGGATACTCCTCTTAACTTTTTTTTTTTTTTGCTGGGTTTAAGACTTTTTGAGCATTCTTTGGCCCTGGGAGAGAGTTGTATAACCATAAAACTCAAGAATCCTGGCCATAGAAGAAATGTTCCTTTAAAAACCCCAAGGACAGAAAATTGAAGGCAGCTGTGCACAAGAATGATGAAGCCAAGTGATAGTTGAGTTTGGGGAGTGCCATGTGCAGTTTTCCCAGCCCACTCATGCTGTGGTCCCTTGGAGATGGGAAAAAAAAAAGAAGGTTTTGTTGATGGTGGTTTTTTCCAGGTTGGAAGAAGAATCTGAAATCGGACTTCTGCACACTTCTGGGTTGTGGTTTCTTAAAAAGGCAGGGAGGCAGAGTGAAGACTTTTTGGTGCTCATGGTTGCCCATCTTTCGATTGCTCCTAGTGGCCTGGCTCTTCTCCATATGGTGCACTGGAGTTTGAATGCCATTTCTTGAGGATAGCCATAGTTCTCCAGGCTATTCGTGTTCTTCCCGAAATCAAGACATTGAAACTAGAAGGGACCAGGTGTCTGGTCCACCATCTTGTTTTCTTAATTAGACACTTAGGAGGAAGAGAAGCGAAGTGACTCTTTCCAAGACCACATGGACATGTGGGGAGAGGTGAGCCCAAGAGTCTGAGGCTCGGGTAAGGATGATGCACACAGGTTCTGCTTTGAGAAGGGAAAGAGGAAGGGGTGGGGAGAGGGGGAACATTTATTAAGCACCTACTATATACCAGGCACTGTGCTAAGCTTTACATATTATCTTATTTGATCCTTCTACATTAAAAAAATAACGGGTGCCTTGGTCCTGTTCACCCCCTCCTTTGATAAAAATGAAGCCGCTCTTTTTCTGTCATTAGCTGAGTGGACCTTGTTGAGCTTCTGTTGAGAGGCCTGCTTTTAATCACATTGCTCTGTTAGATCTTGAAATGATGATTCATGTTTCTTCCTGCCCAGGATTAGATTACTGTAATTGTTCTATGATAGACGCCCACTGGGGATCTGCATCATTGCTTGTTGGTATAGAAAGTGGGGTTAGGTTTCTGGTGAGAGAGGACCGAATCTGCCCATGTTAAAGTCCTTGGCCAACACCAGAAATATCGATGAAGGGCCTGCTGTTGTTCCTGGTCCTATTCTTGACCATAAGAGAGGCTCTGAAAAGGGACCATAGCCTTTCTTTGCAAATAAACAATAATGACTACCTAATTACACTAATAAGTTTACCTATGCGTGTAGTTCTTGCATCTTCATAAGTGCCCACAAATATGTTTGTAATTGAGTTAAGAGGAAGATGTCCTTTGAGAGGGAAGATTAGGAGGCTGAGATCAAACTCTGCTTAGGCTTCACAGGGGAAATGACTTTTAAATAATGGATGATACATTAGGTTATGCCAGGCATATGGTAGGGCCTACACAGACGGGCCAAGGAATAAGAAATTAATCACCACAGACAAGGGGCAGTGAGAAAGTATGAAGAATAAATTCCCTTCAAGTGTCTCCGTTTTGGTGTTTCTCTTAGCAACCATGTTTCTCTCCCTTCTTCATGCAACTATTAATAGCCTTGTCCTTCCCGCTTGGAATGGGAGCGTAGACTTCAGGTGAATGTGTATCCTGGAAGTTAGGAATGTTTGATAACAGGTATCTAAACGAGTAGATTGGAAATATATTTATCTATTCTGAACTCCTCCCCTCTTTCACCCTTCAAAGGTATTACTACTTATATTTTTGAACTTCCTTTTCCATTTGTTCAATTTTCCTTTTCAGAGTGATGTTCTCATCAGTGAATTCTTTTTTTATAATTTTAAGATCATTGGCCAGTTTTTCTTTTATATCCTTCTTCAGATGTTCCAGGTAATCTAGTTGTGCTTGCAAGAAATTCATAGTCCCATCTGAGGTTTCAGATGGAAGTACAGTCTCAGCTCTGACCTCTTTGGTGTTTGTGTTTTGGTCCTTATTCCCATAGAAAGATTCTATGGTTTTTTCACTTTTCATCTGCTTTTTCCGATTCATGATGTTGACTGAGTGTTGTAGCTTCTGGTTCTTTCAGTCAGAAGGTACAGATCTTTAAATTGAGCTGATGTGTCTAGGCTAAAAGCAGGCTTTTGTTTTTTGTTTCCCTGATCAACCCTGGGGTTAGCTTGTTAGGTGTGTGGGAGGGGTGGTCTGGTCTCAGGAGATCTCCTCAGCTGACCTGAGGCAAAGGCAAGGTCAGGGGATGGTGATCCCAGCTTCCCTATTGTCTTCCCTTTTCCCCTGGAGGGCTGGGGCACGCCTAGAAGCTAATGCGTGTTCCCGCCCCTCCTGGGGCTCGTCTCCCGGCTCTGAGGCTTGCCTGGGTCTCAGTGCGAATTTTCTCTGCCCTGGGTCGTCTGTCCTTCCAGATCGCCTCTGCCACAATAGGAAGAATCCCCCTTTGCTATTTTCCTAGCCTCTGGTGTTATGAGACTATTTGCCCCCTTCTGCTGTTCCCGCTGATCCAGGATTTATCTGGGGAAGAATTTTATGGTTCTTTCACGGTCATCATGGGGGAGGAGAGAGCATTTACTGATCACTCCGCCATCCTAGCTCCTGGAAGTTCCAATAGGTGACTTACCGAAGTTTAGTCTTCAGGCTGAAGGTTTCAAGGGCTGCTGCGCTGATATCTGGCGCTCAGCGGCTCTCACTGGCTCGGTTTGGCTTGTCTCCTGCTCCGCTGGTTTCGCCCGCCACTCTCAGGTTTCTCAGGTCCCTTCCGCCCTGCTGCGCTGACCACGCTGCGCTGTGCGCTGGGGGCTTACCCCCACGGAACAGATCCTTCCCGTGGACCTTCCAGTCCAACCTGGGCTCTGAATCTGTTAACGTCTGTCACCCACTGGATTCTACACCTCCAAAGTCTGGTCAGATTCTCCTTTCAGAGATATCCAGAGGAGTTTGTCCAGGAGCTTAGGTGAGTCGTTGCTTTCACTCCGCCATCTTGGCTCCGCCTCCGGTATTACTACTTATAAATGTACTTTGACAACAGATAATGTCTAGGGGTGATTCACCCTTTATCATGAAATACCATTAGATGAGATTAAAAGTCACAACTCTATTTATAGATGTGATGACTTTGGGGGTCTAGAAATTGGTTATTGGCTTGACATGATACATGGACAGATCTATAGGAGATTCTCTTACACAGGATATTTAGTAGGACAACCCCTTCAGGGATTTAATAAGTGAAGTTTGGAGAGGCTCAGAATATGATTAAAATGACCAAGAATAAGGCTATTTCTCCATTACCTGGATTCTGTCTCCATCCAGCCATTCACCCTCCTCTTCCATGCTGTGAAATGTATTGTTTTCCTGCTGTCTCTAAAATCTGCAGATGCCAAGGAAGTATTCCATTCAGTGTAGACAGTTATTAACAAGAGCTTAGTAATATCTATCATGTGATAGTGGGTATGGCCACATGAATTTCCTTCTCTTCTTTACTGAGGATTTCTTTCTCTCCCTTCTTCCTGCAACTATTAATAGCCTTGCCCTTCCCATATAGTTAACTACCCTCATTCTCCTTATTCCACTACATGTTATCATCATCTCTCCCCCCACTTGAATTATTCTTGAAGCCAGAATGAATGCTGTTGATGTGACAAGGCCCCTAGACACTACTGACCCTCATTGCACTGAAGTTGCTGCCAGTCACTTGAAACTAATGAAGCCCCAAGATTTTGTGATGGGGAGAGGGACCCTCACCTGATGGGAGCAGGGAAAAAGAAGTTAAACAGCTATATCTTTGGTATTGAAAAGGAGAACAGATGTATTTTTCTTCTGGAAACACTGTTGTGGCTTTAAAGTTCAGCTACTTATTTCATTTTATCATTTCCAGGATCTGTGATGATTCCATCCATTCATATATTCTTTCTACCACCAGAGCAGAAACTCCTCTTTTCCTTAGTAGATGAGAAGCTTCCAAACTTAGCCAGACTGGGGCTTAGATGATGGACATAGTCGGTATCCTGGTCCTTACTCAAAGCTTCAGAGCTCTGAAACATTCACCGTAATAGAATTATAGTGGTTCAGTTCACCTTCATTGTGGATTTTCAAGTTGACCCAGCCCAGGAGCCAAATGATCACTTTAACCCAGTTTCTAGGGGGAATAAAATCTATTCTGAGCTTCAAACAAGGAGCTGGGTGCCTTATGGAACATAACTGGTTTAGAAATGGAGGTCATGCCTTGGCCCACTGTTACAACCTAATGTACTGTTTTGTACTTTGATTTGCTACCATGTTTTGATTTCTTGATTCATGGAAACAGAAGACTATAGTTCCAGAGAAAGCAGATTCAGTTTTTTGGGGGTTTTTTTTTTTCCCCAAGTGCTAACTCCAAAGTTGCCAGAATTTTGGTTTGGGAATTGATCCTACCCTTGGCTTTGATGCATCTCAGCTACCTCCTTTTCAAATTTTGAGTTACAGAAAACTGCTCATGGAGATGTAAGGAAGCTTGCACACAGAAGAAATTTTAAATGATCTGATCTGTGTATGGAACATTTATTATATCAAATATGTAATATTTTGTACTTAAATGTTCAGTCTGTAAGACAGGCCAAACCATCTTAATTGGTCCTGTTATGTACTCAGTTATCAGTTTAGAAAGGAGAGTACTGCCATATTATTAGGCCTATCCACATAGCAATCTAAATGGATCCTGCCGCAGCATATACATCTCATATTACTTTCAGTTCTCTAAGACTAGTCTCCTAGAACGTAATGTCAATCCAGCATTGTAAGGTCAGCCTCCCCAGTGCCAGGAATCACAAAATACTGCTCTAAGATTACGCCCCGGAAATCCTATGTTTCAGTTGGACTATGGAGCCAAGTTTTGTGTTTCCACCATTCTTTGCTACATACCCATTGTCATGTAGTAATAGATTGAGAATGAAGGTTTTGGCATTCTGATCAGTTGACCAAGTAATGACCTAGATCACCCCAGAGCTCAACTGAATTTATTCTCTTTTTTTGGCTAATAAAATTCTTGACTTTAAAAAAGAAACCAATTGATGGAGTTGGGAGGTAGAATAAAAAACTTTATATGTTCAAATAATTCCTTACTTTTTCTTACTCTTCCAAGAAATACATACATACACACACACACACACACACACACACACGTACATACATATTCCAAAACTGCTTTAGTTGCTTCACACCTCATCCATATAACAAAAAAATCATTTCAGACCCATCATTTGGTGGCAGATGCTGGGGAACTCAGGCACATGATACTGCCTTCTCTTAAGGGATTCCCCAGTTGGGACGCGTATACAAACAAGTCTATTTAAGCTGACATATCCACCTGTATATAGCTCCTATTCTTCTAGCATTTTTCTACACTGGAAGTGGGAATCTGAAAAACCCCACTGACCAATTTGTCTCTTTAGTTACCATCTAGAAGTCGAACTGTGGGACCAAGAAGCAGGTGAACAGAAAACTCTCTCCTTGGTCTCCTTTTCCAACTTAGTATCACCCTCTCTTGTTGCTGCACAGATAGATGCTTCAGAAGAGGAGAAAACAATGAGTGTCAAGGCAGGTAGAAAGGTAGTTTCACTATGACCTTTGCGCCTGTGTTTTTGGCACAGAACAAGAGGATTCCTTCCAGTCTTCTTTCATCCTGTTACAGGGAGGAAAAAAAAGAATATTAAGGCCTTGAGCCTGGGACAGGAGATGAATATGTTTCAAATTGAATGAATGAGATAAGGGCCTAATGTATACAGTTTTGACTGTCTTTTGTCCTTGATGTTCTACCTTATCTCACTCCAACAAACTTGTGAAATGAAGCATGCCTGGTCTCATCTGTTGCATTGCATGACATTCCCCAGAGCTAATCTTTTCTAAAAATAAAGCATCAGCATACATTAGTCTGACTCTTCAGTGACAGTTGAGAGGGTGTTTGAATCTTGGTTTTATGCTATAGAAACCTTGAGAGAGGACTCAAGGGCACTAGCAATCAACCAAGCAACTAACAAGCCCAGATGAAGCTCCTACTATACACTAGATCTTCAAAGGCAAGAAGAAGCCTCAAGTAGGAGCTGGCCCTTGGACCAAGCTTTGAAAGAACTAGGAATTCTAAGTGGGAGAAGGGAAACGGGAGCTTAGTCTTGGCAAAGGCATGGAAGTGAGAAATGTCTTGCAATTTTGCCAGTTTGCTTGGACCATACAGTGTTAAACCATATTTTAAAAAATATTTATTGATGTCTTCTGTTTCTTACATTATCATGGTTATCCCAAGTATGCCTTTCCCTCCCAGAGACTCATACCATATAACAAATTATATTTTTAGAGAAGAAAAAAGCCCAGCACAACTGATTGATACATTGAAAAAGTCCAACAACAATTAGCAGAATGTTTTGATTTGCATTTCTCTTATTATTAGTGATTTGGGGCATGGCTTCATGTGGTTGTGGATACTTTTCAATGCTTTTGAGAATTGCCCATATCCTTTGACCATTTATCTATTGGAGAATGGCTATTAGCTTTTTCTCTCTTTCCACATACATGCATGCATACATACATACATACATATATGTATACATATCATTTATATATACATGTAAGTGATATATATACACACAAATATATGTGTACATGTATATATGTATACATATATATAATTTACATATCTTGAATAACAAACCCTTGTCAGAGAGTTTTGATACAAAGATTTTTTTCCTCCTTTCAATCACTTCCTTTCTTATCCTAGATGCATTAAATTTTTCTGTGTAGTTAATCTTGTTTTTTCTCAATTACATATCAATCAATTAACATTCATTAAAAATTTTTTTGATTTTCAAATTCTCTCACTTCTTCTCTCCTTTTCCCCCTCCTTGCTAAGGCAAACAATTTGATAGATTATGCATGGTTTTGTTCTTGATCCCTCCTTTGAGTCAAGTTCAACTCTCCATGACCCCATTTGGGGTTTTCTTGGCAAAGATGCTGGAGGGGTTTGTCATTCCTTTCTTCAGTTCCTTTTACAGATGAGGAAACTAAGGCAAATAGGGTTAAGTGACTTGCCCAAGGTCATACAACTAGTAAGTGTCTGAAGCCAGATTTGAACTCAGAAAGATGAGTCTTCCTAACTCCAGGCCCTGAACTCTATCCACTGTGCCACTTAGCTGCCCTGATTATACATGTGCAGTCATGCAAAACATATTTCCATATTAGCTGTGTTGCGAAAGAAAACACAGGCCCCTAGTCCCCAATAAAGAATAATAAAGAAAGTAAAATTAAGTCTGCTTTGATCTGCATTCAAACTCTATCCATTCTTTCTCTGGAGGTAGATAGCATTTTTCATCATAAGCCCTTCAGAATTGTCTTAGCTCATTGTCTTGTTGAGATCAGCTAAGTCCTTCACAGTTGATCCTGATACAATGTTTCCATTAGTATGTACAATGTTCTCCTGCTTCTGCTCATTTCACTTTGCATCAGTTCATATAAGGCTTTCCAGGTTTTTCTGAAATCCATCCACTCTTCTTATAGAACAGTAGTATCTCCTCACAAGATATACCATAACTTGTTCAGCCATTACTCAATTGATGGACATTCCCTCAATTTCCAATTCTTTGCCATCACAAAAAGCTGCTATAAATATTTTTGCACATATTGGCTATTATCCTTTTCTTTGATCTCTTTGGGACATAGATCTAATAATGGTGGATCAACAGGTATCGTATGGGCTATATTTCTCTCCACTTATCTACTGCTAAATTTCTAGCAAGAATGAGTTAGCCTCATTGTCAATACCTTGAACATCCCAAAAGTCAGGTTAACTCAAGCATTCATTAAGTACCTACTATGTGCTGGCACTGTGCTAAAAGAAAGATAACTGAGATTTGGAGGAAGCCAAGGAAGGTAAGAAGTAAAGGTGAGGAGGAAGAGAGTTCCAGGTTTAGAGCACAGCCACTGAAAATTCCTGGAGTTGAGAGATGGAGTGTCTAGTGTGAGGAAAGGTAAGGAGGTCTTTTGCATTGGATGGCACAGTTAGGGGTTGGCGGGTTTGGGAGGGGAGCAGTGTCTGGTGTGAGACTACAAAGGTGGGAAGGGGGCATGTTATTGATTGCTTTGCTAGCATACAACTGAACTTGCCAAGTGAAGAATCATGGTTGCCAGCAGTTAAGATCAGTTTTAAATACAAGCTCATCGTTTCTGCTTCTCAGAATACTTGTCATCCTGGCTTTACTCTTCCACAAAGCTCTTGGTTTTCTCTTCTGTAAAACGGGGGAAATAGTACCAACAAAAATTGTTGTGAGGATAAATCTGACCTCAAACATAAGCTGTATGACTCTAGGCAAGTTACTTAACCTCTGTCTGCCTTAGTTTCCTCACCTGTAAAATGTAATGAAAGTGATGTAATATTTGTAAAGTACTTTGCAAATCTTTAAGCACTATATAAGTTCTAGCTATTATTAGATATTACTTTTAGTGTTCTTTCTTTCCTTCATTTTCCTTGTATTATACCTTCTGTACATGCTCTATCTCTGCCTTCAAGGAGTTTATATTCTGCTGGGCCAAAGCATTAGGAACATGAGATATATAGAGTATCCTTAATGAAAACATAAAAAAGGAATAGATAAACTTGAGGTGGTTGCTCAACTTGTCCAGTTTGGGAAATTGTACAATGCTTTCAAGGTTTTCAAATTGCCCCCTGCTGCAAAACAAAACAAAATAAAAAATCCTTTAGCCTAAATATCTTCTTGGCAATATTATGTGGTTGTGACTCATTGAGCATAATACTCAGAAGAAAAAAATTACAATTCCCTGAAAGGGCTTTGGAAAGACACGATAGGTCCTAAGTAGGCTGGAGCATGTTGCCAGTGGTTAACATGGCAGAAATGAAATAAAAAGTTTGTTGAGGGCATTCCAAACTCAAGCCTTAGCAGGTCTGAACCAGTGAGGGTGGCTCGTAGAAACAAAAGAACAGCTAAAAGAGAAAATTGTTTATTAGCTGTAGGGAAACCTCCAGGGAGAGTTCTACCTGGACAGGGAAACTCAGAGTTTTTATAATGAAGCAAAGGTGGGCTTAGGTTCAGGACCCACCAACTTCATTCCTTGGTATAAAAGAAGTAGGAGGGGGTGGGGTGAAGGATGGTGAAAAACTGGGGGGGGGGGGGGTCACAGAAGTTTGTAAAAAATCAGAATTTTTCCTTTGGGAAAATGCATTTCTTCTCTGTGGTCAATAATCTTCAAGATTGTAGAGGCCTCCTTAAAATGGCATCAGCATCAGGCTTGTTCTTCCTGTTGTAGCCAGTTTGGAGAGGAAGAAGCTACCTAGGTTAACAGCATAGATCTGCATTATTACCTATGAAATAAGGAACCTGAGGGAGACTCCCAGGGGATGGGATGATCTTTGATTGTGGAGTTTCTGTAACAGACTGAGAAGAGGAGATCAAAAAAGAGTTCCCTATTCACCCAGAGAAGCACCAGGGTGAAAAGACATGATTGGGGAAGAAGACATTGAAAAAATAAAGACAAAGGAAATGGGTGAAGTGGAGGCTGGTGCTCTCCTCCTTGCGAAGAGACTGGGACCGATATTCAGGGGTGGCTGGGCGACCAGGTCATTTTAAGTGATTGTTGGTAATGGGATCTGTGAAGGGTGAATGGGGTGAGGTGAGGGCAGGGAAGGGTAGGAATTGTGGAATGAATCACAGCTGCCCCAGAGTATGTGACGGGGCACGAGGAGGGGCTGTGGGCAAACTGCCTCTGTGCATGTAAAAGATGAAAAATCCTCAATCTTCTAACTCAGTGCCTGGAGAGGGAATGGAATCTGCTTTAGCTCTCTTTCTGTCTGCAAAGTGAATATATCGATTGTGTTTTAAATACAAAACTGGGGAGGTCATTTAATCTCTCTGATCAGTAGAATCATTGCCTTTTTATAAAAATGTCAGAACTTTTGGAAGTAGAGCTCTCTGGTAGGGTTAAAAAAAAAATGGATTCAAATGCTGAAGAATGATTTCAGTTTTGCTGGTGATCTGAAAAAATGAATGCCCAAATAAAATTTGCAGGAGTAGCTTATTCACGTAGCAGAACAGTATGTTATACTCCAATATAAATTCTAAACAATTTCGGTTTAATAGTGATACTTTGCTCTCTCCATCATTAAAACAGTGCGTGTAGATGTTGAGGTCTAGGGGTGCTAGGATCCTGAAATTCAGGGGCAAGTGATGTAGGTCCTGCCTTGAATGAATTCCACCTGAGTCTTTCCGCCAAAGACAAGCTTTATTAGAACACCGGTTGGGGTTGGGGTGAAGGAGATTTTAAGAATTCTCACTGTTGTGACAATTGCATTGACAAGCAGGCCAGATTGAATCTGAATGTGTTTGTGACAACAAATGTGCTAGACTCTTAAGGAATCTGAACAATTGAATGGGAGGCAAGATGGACTTTGTATACAGAAAGACTGTGGGAAGGATCCAGGAGTGGCCAAGCAGTCTGGGGTGACTGAGAGGTAACCCAGAAGGACCAGGAAGGACTGAGGGCCCCAGGGGAACATGAGGGACCTGGCCCACCTGGAAGGAGTCTAGATGGAACCAGGGAGTGGCAGTCTACAGTGAGGCCAGGTGCAGACAATGAGGGCCAGAATGAAAAGATTATTCATTGGAAAGGGCCAGGTGCCTCAGGTGAACGCCAGGGACCTGAACTACATGGGAAAGTCCAGGGGGCTTTTCCTTTTTGGAGTCCAGATCCCAAAGACATGGTGTTTTCCTTTTGGGGGTTCATATCCCATCATCATCATACAGATATGCTTAAAAAATCTTTCACCTAATTATTTTCAAAAATTCAAATTCCTAAAATACCTTATGTTCATTAATTTTTCTGTATGGAATTTATTTTGTCTGTAAGTGAAGGTAAAATATTGGATATTCTGAAGGTAAGTTCTGTTGGGTTGACTTGTAACTCATAATTTTTAGGTTTTTAGCAAATTTCCTCTAAATAGTTGTGTGCCATTACTGAACTTTACACCAAAATATGTTAAAGTTTCTGGTGTCTGAGTTGTTTCTTGAGGGGTGGTGGAGTACACACTCAGGCACTTAATAAACTTTAATAAACTTTAATAAACTTGGACCTTTTCTTTATTTCTATTAAAAATATGAAAATGTTAGAAATTGTTCTCCTGACCAAAGCCCACCCTTGCATACGGTCTTCTGCAGGTGCTCTTGTGTTTCCAACCTTCACGGTAAAATAGAGGAAAAGATAAAGTTGACAACATAATTGAATTTGAAGTTGCTGCAGAGCTGGGCTTGTTGCAACAGCTGATTTGATCCCCGGGCTGCCTTTCCAGAGCTATTTATGGTAGATTAGCTGGTATCAACACTCTACTGTTCAGCCCATAAAAGGCTGGTCCTATGTGAAGTTGCCACACTGCATTTGGCATAGTCCTTGGAGGCTGCGGGAGATCATCTAGCTTCGTGTGGATAAGGCCAGTAATGGATGGGAGCATCAAAGCCAGACTGACGAACTACAGCCTTGAGGACTCCCGACTGCTAAGGGCTTGTAAAAGAAGACTCTGTCCCATAACACTCTGGTGCTCCTTGCTCAGGGGAGCTTTGGGCCTATAGCTTTTGCCTAGTTTGTGTAGTTGGCCTCTATACATGCCTGTTGGAAAGTACCGAGCTAAATTTACCCTCTTCTGAATCATTTTCCCCGGGACGACACTTTGTTCTTGGAAGTTGAGTTTGTTGAAACAAGTCCTTCAGAAATAGAATGAAGAGGATTTAACTTTTTTGTGTGTGTTGGTGGGATACAGATTTTGTGTGTCTTTGCTTTCTCCTCTTTTAACTTAGAAGACCAAGGATTGCGCAGAAATTTGAAGTAAGTGAAAAATGTTCCCTTTAAGTCTTCTGTCATTGGAGCAGTGTTCTAAGGATCTGCAGAATTAAAATGATGTGTGATTGTTAGAGCTGTTAGCCTCTACACCCTGGGAGTGTTTGGGAGTGGGGGTAGGTAGGGTGTTTGCTTGTGGTAGGGCTTTGAGGTTTAATTCTGGAGAAAGACTGCTATAAGCAACCTTTTAGTACAGGTTAGTAAGTTGTCCATATGCTAGCTTGTTAAATCTCACAATCCAAGAACCTGTAAGGTAAGAATTATAAATAAACTCACAGCCCAGTGTATCTTACTAACTTGTTTTTGGCAATTTGCAGGAAACATGCCCAGAAGGACAAATTAGTCATAAGAATGATGAGTATTTAGATACATAAATCAGAATTCTGCCTGCAATTTAATATTGGATTTGAGGATACATAACCTTATCACTTATGGAAAGCTTTGGGCTCCATTGGTAGCACATGTTCAGTATTCCAGGATTTATGTTCCATGCTCTTTCTCCCGTCAGTTTCCAAACTAAAAATACCCTTCAGGAGAAGAGCTATTTTGTTGTTGAGCAATTTTAGAACCTGGGCCTGAGGCTGCTTAAAACACTTGGTTCTTTCTCAAAATTGGAGACGTAGCAGCTAGATGTAGCTTCTATTGAGTGAGGAAGGTCTGGATTCAAATCCTGTCTCTGAGCCTGACTGGAAGTCCATGGACAAGTCTCAGACTCAGTTTCCTCATTTGTAAAATAGTAATGTTCAGGTTGTGAGTTCAGAAGAGAGAATGCTTGTAAAGTACTTTATAAAATTTAAACTCTATAAATATAGCTATGGCATATATTTATATTTAACTCTATGCCTAGATTCATAACTAATAATTTACTGTGTAAATGTAACTCTAATTGTTAATTATCACTATCACTAAGTAAGGATAAGTTAGTTGAGGTATGGTTTGATATTATTTTTTAAGTTTTGTTTTCCTTCAGAGTTGTTTCTTTATATAGATTCAAATGAACTAATAGTGGTCATTATTTCATCATCTCTAAGGGGAATATTTATAGGGAAGAGAAAATTATTTTAATGTCTTATTGTCACTCCTCTACCCAATAGAACCCTCCTTTACAATAAATAAAGTGGACGGTCAAGCAAAACAAATCATCGTGTTCATCATGTCTTAAAATACACGCTTTCTTCCTTTGTAGTGGCTTGGCTCTCCGTCTGGAGACGTGACCTCCACCCCTTGAGGTCCGGTGTGGTCACAACATTCGTTGTGTCTCTTTTCTTTTCCTTCTGGCCATTGTGTGAATTATTCTATTTGTGCTTCTTACTTTGCTGTTTATCTTTTCCTGTAAGTTTTGCCAAGATTCTCTGAATGCTTAATATTTCTGAATTCTGGGACAGCAGCAGGGTAGGGAAACGAACATTGATTCTAGGGTCAAAGGACCCTGGGTTGAATCTCTGGCTGACCTTGGACAAGTCACTTAACTGTCTCTGAGTTTCATTGTTCTCATCTGTAAAATGGGGGGATTGGTCCAAATGGTAAAAATCTGTCCAACTTGGAAAGTAACAATTCTCAGAATTTCAGAGTTCTTTCCCTATGTATTTCTCCTGTTAGTTATTTGGCACAATCTTTCCCATGGTTGTTGATCATTTGCCTTTCTTCTTTGGACAACTGCCTGATCTTTTCACCCCTTTTGTTTTCCAAAATGTTTAAAGAACTGAATTAATTGAAGGACTGTGTTGAAAGAATGTTGTGGGGAAGTACCCTTGCCATGTTAGGGTTTGACAAGGGAAAGTCAACTCTAGAAAGGAGCTTAATGAATGGGAAGTAATGCCTCATTCTTAGGGGAAAAGGGCTCTTCACTTTTAAAGCTTCCTTTGCCATTATGTTAGCAGAAGTGTGTCCTTTGGTGAGATTTGTTTTTAGAGGATTTCTAGACTTGGAATTTTATTTTTGGAACCCCAGGCCCCTTGTTTAGTAGCAACACACATGCATACTTCATGCCAAAATGCAGCTGTTTTAATCCCTAGAGTATTTCTACCATATTCTTATCCAGTGTGAAAAGGGTATATTGGACTCTGAGAGCTACTGGACTAAAAATTAGCTATGTAAGGAGAGACTGCTGTCTTATTAGAGTGGGACAAATGGGTTTCTGTATATGAGCTTTCACTAGCACAGAAGTTAAGGAACATTCAACAAGACGAAGAAATTCAGTATAGGAATCCACCAGGGTGATTTGATGTGTGTGTACCTTTATCAGGCATTGGACTTTTTTTTTTTTTTGACTAAAATATTTATGGAATTAGTTTCATATGTTGCCTTTTCACATATCTGCTGTCTTATCTTGAGGAGGGCTTGGGGTCACTATGGGGAGTGTTCTGGCCTCCTGATTTTGGTCCCAGTGTATGTTATAGGCAACATCCTGTTGAGCCATGCTTCAGAGAGATTCACCTTGCTTTATAACATGTTTCTTTCTGAAAGTCTATTCAAGTTTTTTTTTTTTATTTTTGGTTCTCCCAATTTAATAAAAAAGTTCATAAATAAAGTAAAGTAAAAAGGGGTATAGAGTGTGTGAATATAACACAAATGATCTTATGTAATTGGGCTTTGATTTGTGCTTTGGATCTCATTCTCTTCTTAAGGGTATTTGAGGAGCTTTGATCCAGTCAAGTATTTTTATACCAGTCTTTGGGATGCAAATAGAAAAGTCCAAAGAGGTTCTGACTTCCAGGAGTTTATAACCTGGGATGACCACAGAAGCACAGGCTATCAAGATAGAATGTTCGGGCTTGAGGGGAGGGCACAGAGAATCTGAGACAGCTTCATAGAGGCGTCGGATCTTGAGCTGAGCTTGGAAAGTAGCTAAGCTATGAAAGTGAGGAAGGAGCATCCAGAAGTCGGGGGCGGCTTGTGAAAAGTCAAAAGCACAATGTGGGGAGAGAATGTTGTGTGAAAAAGTCTTGTGTTTAGTTAACCTGGATGCTTCACAGAAGTAAATAATAGGAAAAAATCAGTGATTGGTCTGAATGCAGAGAAGATGTGAGCAGTGGGAAATCAATCAATAGAAACTGAGATCTGTTCAATGCAAGGAATATTTGTGAAGCACCTAATATGGGGAAGACATGGTGCAGAAATAGGAAGGCAAGGTTAAACACCTGATGTTGGCAAGGAACTTATCTTCAGGTTTTATTTATTGCGGGGGGGGGGGGGGGGGCGTGAGGGCAGAGAGAACTGAATAATCTTCTTATTTTTTGTTGCATAATAGATGCATGCCTTAATTCAAGTAGGTGGAAAAATTAAAAGTAAGAAAATATTATTTAAATAATTAGTCAGTCTTTTATGTTTTTGGATAGGGCACTGGACCAGAGTTCAAATTTAACTTCAGACACTTACTAGCTGCCTGACCCTGACCCTAAGCAAGTCACTTAACTTCTGCCTACCTCAGTTTCCTTGACTCTAAAACAGGAATAATAATTGTACCTACTTCCCAGAGTTGTTGTGAGGATAAGATGAGATCAATCAGCCAATCAATAAACATTTATTAAGTACCTACTATGTGCCAGGCACTATCCTAAGCCCTGGGGATACAAGAAGAGCCAAAGACTGTCCGGGTCCAAAGGAGCTTACAATTTAATGGAGGAGACCACATGCAAGCAAATACATACAAAGCAAGCTATATATATGGGTAAATAGGAAATAATTGAGAGAAGGATGACACTAGATTTAAGAGAGAGTAGGGAAAGCTTCCTGTAGATGGTGGGATATTAGGTGGGATATTAGTTGTGATACACACCACCAGTGTCACCATTGTCACTATCAACACAGTAGGAAAGCAACCCATTTCTCAGTGTATTAAAATGTTTTCTTCGATAATGAGGTCTACCCTGGCTAAGTCAAATCATTTTAGAAATGAAATTGAAATCTTGATCAACATCTGTAGGCTAAACAATTTCACAGTCTCTGGAAGCATGGGACAAATGAATAACTTCAGCAAGGCTTTTTGTTTGTTTTTAACAGTATGTTTATTGGTTTAATGACTAATGCAGAATTTTGTTTTAGTTTTCTTGTCTTCTCAATGGGTAGAGGGGGAGGAGGAGAATTGGAGAGAATTTGGAAAAATTAAAAAAAGAACATAATGTCATTTTTCAGTGCAAATTAAAGAAAACAGTAATAGTGTATTGGTTCATCATATGTAGTTAGCAGAAACAAGCCCCAGGCAGTCTGAAAAGTTTTGCAATCGTTGATCTATATAACAATCAATACAATAAACACAAATTATATTTTGAATTCTAATGTTTTTGTGCAAACTTCATTTCTTAAAATGCTTGAGTCAACTAAGTAGATCTGAGTAGATCAGAAAGATCTGTGTGTGCTATAAAGTAGTAGAAAATTAGCATGATTGCTTTTGTTTTAATTACCACCAAATGTTCATTTTAGCAGCACATACAAAATCCAGTTGTTTAATCCACAGCCTTCTGATTAAAAGTGTTGAGTTCTTGAAGAAAAAAAACACCATGACTAGATAAAAATTCTTGGGGTACTTTTAATTTGAAGGTCTCTTGGCTTTTTAAGACCAAGTTATGCTTCACTGCACAAGAGAGACAGTCCCATTTCATCTGGAACTTATTTGTTCTTGTACAGCCTTTTTTCTCAAGAGATTTCAAGAAGTTTCATGGAGACTTTTCGAACAGTCAACAAGTTTTAGATATTTCAAAAATCAGATACAGTAAGAATATGTATTAGGGAACAGCTGTATGTGGAGAGACACATGAAAATGGAAGAAGGAGTCAGTAAGGACTCTATTGAAGATCCTGTGCTAGATCCCAGGGGTTCTTAACCTCTTAATCTGCTGAAGTCTATGAACCCTTTCTCAGAATAAATGCAGAAAATAAAATACATAGAATTACAAAGGAAACCAAAAGTTAGTGAAAATAATTGTGTAATTTTTTCTCCCATCCAAGTTCATGGGCCCCCTGAAGTCTTGCCCAACTCCCAGTTGAGAGCCCCTGTTCTCGGGGGTTCTCAACCTAGAAGAACATAGAATCATAGACTTTGAGCTATTCCAATCTTAGAGGTCACTTCGTAAGCTTCCTTACTTAATGGGTGAGAAAACTGAGTCCCAGAGAAGTGAAGTGATTGACCCAAGGTCACATAGAGAGTAAAAGAGAGAGCAGATCCAGTGTGGAGGCCAAGGGTGTCTGAGCACCCAAGGGGAATTTGTCATGTGGCAAAGTAGACTAGTGGGGAAAGCGCTCCATAGGAAGACTGAGGACCTATTTCTAGCCCTGGCTTTGTTGCTACTGAGCTGAATGCTATTGGACAGAGGTGTTAAATACCTCTGTTTTGGTTTCTGAAAACAGAGAGGTTGAATTTGATGATATTTGATTATTGTTTTAACATTGAGTCATTGGAAGTGGCCTGTGGCCAAAGAAAATGTCTCCCTGTACGTATATTACCTTCTCAGAACCATGTTACATTTACACAGTCCTTTTAAGGTTTACAGAGCTTTTCTTTTTTGATTCTCACACCAACCCCAGAAGCAGTCAGGTAGATTATGGATAGAGCATTGACCCGACCTGTGTGACCCTGGGCAGCAAGTCCCTTAACCTTGCTCAGACTTAGTTTCTTTATTTGTAAAATGAGGGGATCAGATTTAGCATAGTGCCTGTCACATAGAAAGCACTTAATACATGTTTATGAACTGAGTGACTCTAAGGTCACTTCCAGCTTCATATCAGTGAACTCAGTGATGCAGGTGGTACAAGTACTGTCGTCGTCATCATCATCATCATCATCATCATCTCTGTTTTGCAGATGAGTAAAACTGAGGCTCAGAGAAGTTAAATGGTTTGCCCATTAGGGACAACTAGGTGCACCATGGTCCATAGAGTACCATGCCTGAAGTCAGGAAGACCCATCTTTCTGAGTTCAAATCTGGCCTCTGACACTTACTAGCTGTGTAACCCTGGACTTAACCTTGTCTACTTTAGTTCCTCTTCTGTAAAATGAGCTAGAGAAAGAAATGGCAAACCACTCTGGGTAGTATCTTTGCCAAGAAAACCTTAAATGAGGTCAGGAAGAGTCAGACACAACTGAAATGATTGAACAACAAGTAGTCCTTGTCAGTACAGAACCAGCATTCAAACATAGATCTCCTGACTCCAAGTCCAGTGCTCTTTGTACTGAGCTAGGTCCCAGTTGTTGTTATGAAGCTTAAAACTAATTTTATAATTATTATGAATTTAAACAGTTATGGCATCATTATATATTAATTTGAAGGCTACAGAAATACCAAGATTTCTAAGACTTGAGAACTGTACTGGAGTATTTGGAGTGAATGAGAGATCAGGCCAGGCAGGCTGTTTAAGATGAGATGTCACCCGTTGGTCTCCTGAGCTAGTACTTGTCTTAAAGACATTGGATCATAGGACCATAGGTTTAGAACTGGAAGGTTTTAAATCCATTGAATACAATCTCCTCATTTTACAGATAAGGAAACTGAGGCACAGAGTTGTGTTACACAGGAACTAAATAAGCAGGGTAAGATTTGAATCCCCATTATGAAAGAATGTGTGTCCTCCTCATATGGTTGGGCCAGAGACATATGGTGCCACTGGAGCCTGGTGCCGTTGGAAAATGCTATAAGAAGAAGCCCAGCTCTTACCCTGCTGGAAAGCTGGGTGGACAGGTGGCATATCTGAGATAAACAAAAATTCATGGACCTATGAGAGATGATGACTGTAAGGGTCATCAACCCAATTAATTTACTCTTTCTAAAAGTAAGAAATAAAAACATATAAAAATACAGAAAAAATGTCTTTTTTGTACAGAGCCTAGAGTAATTTGCTTTTGCTTTTGATGGACTCATATTCTCACTGTATTGAGCAACAATAAATTCTTAGAACCTTAAGTTACCTTAGAGAATTTTCAGTCTTACATTTAGTCTAGCTTCTAGATGGTACTGATTAGAGTGCATTCCTGCCCCCTTTGGTGGGAGAATGGTCTGGAAAAAGGCAAAATGACTTTCCTATGGCAAGTATAACAGAATAAAATTAAATTCTTAATCAAATAGAATAAGGTAAAATTCTAAGAGTCTACAAACTCCAGTTGGAGTGCCCAAATTTTCATCCTAGGAACAAAATAAAACTTACCCTTTTTTGTGAAAAGCATGTGTTAGACTTCCTTAAATTGGCTTGAATAATATACCAGTGGTAGACAGCTCTTCTTTGCTATTAGGCCCTTTCATCAAGAGTAACTAAATGCACTAAATTAGATTGAATGACTCTGTAAAAAACATTCCAGTTGAGCCATTGAGCTCGATGGGTATTTTAAAAATAACCAGTTGTGGTGACTACTCATCTGAGTTTCCTCCTGACCTTATTTGGATTTTCTCGAAGGGGTATGTACATATATAGAAGCCATATAAAGGAAAGGCTTCCCCTTCACTCTCTACCCTTCTCTCCTTTCCCTCTTGTCTTCTTTCTTGCTTTTTTCCATCCTATTCCTCTTCCTTTTGCCATGATTTCTCCTTTTTTCTCTTTGCTTTCTATCTTCTTTCTCTTTCTCTTTCTGATTTTCCCTTTCCCCTTTTGTGTTTTTTCTTTCCTTCTCTCTTCTCTTACTTTTATTCATCTTCTGAAACCGAAGTCAAGATCTCTACTCATGAATATGTGTAAGTTTTCCTAAATCTAATGTGTGCTACAACTATGGATGGATGGGGTAGTTTAAAAAGATCTGACTCCAGTTCTAGTACTTTTTATAAGACAGAGAGTGTCAGAGTTCTTTTAATTTAGCTCCATGTTGGCTAAAGCCCTCTCTCCATGCCAAGTGAAATTTTTTTTGACAGATTGAAGGGGTTAGTTTTTATACAGAAGGTTATAGAAGTGAATGTGCCTAAAAATACTGTTCTTACTTTGCAAAATTACAAATGAAAATAAGAAAGCAAAATTATGAATTTGAATTTATGTTCCCTGAAAATCATCAGTGCTTTGAGTCACCAGTCATAAAGAATGACACGCTGGTTTAATTTTAGTTGGGTAAAAATTAAAATCAGACATCAGCTTCTGCTTTGGTGCTCACTATCTCCAATTTAAATTTAGAAATGTTGCAATCCCCCACCCCCCCAAGTGCCAAGGGCTGCTTATTTGTTTGTTTTGCTTACTTGCGTTAGCGATCTATCTATGTCTATCTATGTATCTATCTTCTCATTTGTCTATTTACCCATCCATTTCATTTATTTCCTTATTTGCTCACTTATTCATTTATTTGTTTGTTGATTGATTGCCTGCTAGAACAAGATGAACTTCTGGATCTAAATTCACATGTGATTCATGGGAATTTCTGGATACTGTCGATGGTAGCTGTGAATATGTGACAAGGTTCTTGGGGCTTTAAACACTGGCAATGACTGCAAGCACTTCATCTCAGTTCAAAGCTCCTTCGTTTTAAAACTAAACTGCTAAAGAGTAAAAGCTGTTGACCCTGACCATAAATATTTATCATAAGTCTAGTTCCCCTGGGCTGACAACAATCATTTTGGCAGGGGAGCTGCTAAGATCTGGCAGGCTCAGCAAATTATGAAAGAATTTGAGGTCTGTACATTATCAGTATTTCTTAAATGGATCTGAGTTTTCATTTGTAACCAATCAGAAAAACTGTCTTCCTGAATTTTGAACATCTCTGAGGCTGGGATATAAGTATCAGAGTATCAAATGTAAGTACACACACACACACACACACACACACGGCTAAATGATGAACAAATGGATGAATCTGGGAAAAATTGTTTGTTAAACACCTATGTGCAAAGTGAAAAAGAAGAGTTTCTGCTCTCAAGTTGTTCATACTTAGGAAAGATACCACATGCAGGAGAGTTAGGCAATGTCTGTATCCTTGGGACCCATTGCATTTCTGTCCCACTAGAGCACCCAACCAATATGGGGAAGGGACAGCTTGGTGTCAGGGTGGAGATTCTGGGTGCTCTTCAGCAGGGAGAGCCTAGGAGAGTCCATTAGGCCAGAAGGTTTAAAGGGGAAAGAGAGATTGGGAGGAAGGTGGGGGTGAATTCTGGGGCAAGGAGGGTGAGGGGGTGGGGTCCTGCTTGGTGGCAACTCTGGATGGAACCTTCCACCTCTAAAGCAGCAGGGACATCCACTGACGTTTTGTGTGTGTGTGCTTAAAAAACTATATATTATATATTGTACTCATCCAAGAGGAACTTCCCTGAAAGGAGGCAATGTGATTTGGTGAAGAGACTACTGGTCTTGGAATCAGAGGAGATGAGTTCAAATCCCTGCTCTGCTATTTAATATTTGTGTGACTTCGGACAAATTGTTCAACACATTTGGGCCTCAGTTGCCTCATCTGTAAAATAAGGGTGGTTGGACTTGGTGCTGTTGGAGTTCCAAATCTATGGTCCTACGAAGGCGGTTAGCCCTCTGGATTTACTGGAGTGACTACTCTGAATGTTAGTAGTCATTCTCATCCTGTCCATACCCCAGCAGGTGGTGGCAGAGGAGTGAAGAGTCTGAAATGACACCCTTATCCCATAAGATGAACCTGGTTAGAAACTCTCAGGACAGCTGTAAGAAGCCTCGGCATGTTTCCCAGCCACAGTTCCCCTCTCAGACTCCAGTGCAGGGTTTAGTTGCTAACAGATGGAAAAGCAAATTTGTGATCCAGAAAGTTAGACTAGTACTTGAAGCTAAAACAAAACAAGACTGAAATTCCCCCTACTGCCTTCCATCTGCTCTTTTCCTCTTCTTTCTATTTCTCCATTAGAATGAGCAAGAGTTTCTCGAATATCACAATATTGTGGAAAGTGTCATAGGACTTGAATTTAGATTGTACCTTTGCTTAGAACCTGTGTGAACATGGCCAGGTCTCCCTGGGCTTCAGTCACTTCGTCTGTAAAAACAGAAGATTGGTTTAGATGTCCTCTGAAGACCCATCCTCTTAGATTCCTAATGAATCAAGGAAAGTAAACATTCTTTGACTTCCATATTTGGTTTATACTCCACATACTTTTTAGTTTTGTAGGGTTTTTTTTAAAATAGGGAGTAAGCATTTATATAGTACCTACTATGTGCCAGATACTTTAAGTGCTTTAAAAAAATTTTTAAACAAAATCTCATTTGGTGATAAATTTTCATCGATATGTTTTATTTTCAACATCACCAAAATTTCTCTCAACATCCCTTCCCTTCCCTTCTCCCAGAGAACCATTCCAGGTAACCAGTTTTTTTTAAGGAAAGGAAAAAATGCAGTAAAACTGATTACATCAAAAACATCTGGAAATATGTGCAGTCAGTGTCCTGTCCCCATGAATCTTTTACTTCTGAAAGGGTGTCTTTCCTTTCCCCTTCTTTGGGGCCCTGTTTGTTCTTTGTGATTTTGGACATTCACTTTTAATTGTGTTGTGACTTTAGTTGAGATTGGAAACATTTGGGTTGGCTTCACAACTCTGTACTGTCACTTTTATTTAATTACCTACTGTGTATATATATATGCATGTGTGTGTGTGTGTGTGTGTGTGTGTGTGTGTGTGTGTGTGTGCAGGCTATTGTGTGTGTGTGTTTGTGTGTATGTGTGTGTATAGAAGGAGTTTACCTTCTGTGTATTTGCATTCTATTCAGCATACCTCCCAGTGCAGAAAGGTCCAGGTAGAGGATGAGAAGGCTTTATCTTTTTACTTTTGCAATTTTGAGGTTTGCTGTTTGTAGCAGTAATGCATATTTTGGTTATAAAAGACAGTTTTCCCTTACTTGGCCCCACGGTAATAAACTCACTTTTTGAACCTGGCAAACAGAGGTGCTAAGCTCCAGGTCTGAAAAACTGAGGACTCATGGTCTGGAATCTTAGTCTGTATTGAGTGGAACTGTTAGATTTGATTTGATCTTTTATAAAGCTCTGGTCAGCTCAATTCTTCTAAACCTTTTCTGAAGGTGGAAGGAGAATAGGAATGTTTCCCGCTCCTCTAGAGTATTGTGTTAATTCCATTAATGAAGATCTGATTCATTGCCGGGATTTATTTTGAGAACACAAATAATCTTTAGGCCTGAATTGTGTTGACTGTTCACCTTCAGAGAAAATTTCTAAAATTACCTCTTTAACTGCAGTCTAGTGGTCTCCCAGAAAGGCTTTGAAACTACGACAATTTCATGGGCAAAGCTCCTATAATAAAGCAGATGGATTCTCATATTGCCTGCAGCCCACAAACCTCCAGAGAGCAGTCTTATTAACTTATAAGAAGTAAATTGCAACGCACATGAAGTATCTTTTTGTAAATGCCTAAGTGGATTGCCTCACAAGTCCACAGCTCCCCCCTCCTGCCCATGGAGCCTTTCCCGCTTGCCCCTTCCCCCACTAGCTAGGACCTCTCTCTCCATCCGCCTCCACACTAAAACTACAGAGCATTTATTTTGTGTAAAGCTTGAACCTACATGCTGGGTACATGCAACCTCCTTGAGAGTAGGGGCTGTTGATCTTTGCTGTTTGTGTCTTCACAGCCTGGCACACAGCAGAGGCGAAATAAGTGCACTGACCTCAGCTAGGCGTATCATTTTTGCCAGCAGCAGAAACAGAGATTCCCAAAGGAAGTGAACCAGTGTCTGAAGGGGGGATATGGCGGGAAAGGGCGCCAGGTCATTACTAGTATATCTCAGAAATGATTCTTATCAAAGAGACTTTTAAAAATTGTATTTTATCTCTTGGGGTAAAGTCAGGCAAAGGGAGAAATTTTTCTTTTTTTTTTTGTAACAAATGAGTTCAGAATTTATTGATACTTCATTTGGAACATTTTTAAAAAGATCAGAAAATTCTATTGATGAATATTTAGGTTGTAGAGCTTTTAGAAGTGGCACATCATTTTGGCAAAAAGAGCTGAGTTTTTAAATGTTGCACTAAACCATAAAGATTTTATATCATTAGCAAACATTTCAAGGTACAGTATATAGATAGGGCAAGTAATAATGAATGATAATGAGCTTAAGGCCACTTTTCAAATAGTGATAATTTCCATTTTTGTCTGATTTCATCAGTTCTGATTAGATCAGCATTTTTGCCTCGTGACGTAGTTAACAGAGGAGTACAAGTGTCATTTGTGCCATTTTTTGGTTACTTGTGGTTATGTCAGTATCTTCAATCTGCAGATTCTTTTCAGGATTGTTTTTAAGCCACTAGTCCTTTTGCTTCACGTTAGTTAAAACTAGATTATATAATCAGGAAATTCACTTAACTATGCCCACGTAAATTGCAATTATTGCAAAAGTGAGGAAAGGGTGGCACTCACTATCCATCCTGTCTTCCCTCAGGATGCCTCACTTAACACATGAAGGTACCAGTGTAAATTAGTAATAATTGCTAAAACTGAACATCTTATTTTTTATGGAAAAAATTTAAACAGAAATTGCATTTACTTCCCACACCCGGATGGATCATCTTGTGCACTTTGGAAAATGCTACCCTCTATCAGTGAAGAAAGATTAAAACTTATTCAATTGAATTTACCAATAAGTTCACAGAAAAAGAAAGGGAAGATATACTACTTCCTACTCCTTCTCAAAAGAATGAGGAACATGGAGAGAATCTCTCAGTGCTCTAAATATATCACTTCCAGCACTAACCTCCCTTGTGTGAACTTTATCCCAGCTCTTCCTCTAAAGGAAGGAATTTTTTAAAAGTATGACTTGAGGGAGGCAATGTCACATAGTCACTCCATGAAAAGCACTTTATTTGTAGTATCTCATTTCCTCCAACAACTCTGGGAGGTAAATGCTCTTATTTTACTCCCATTTTGTAGATGAGGAAAGTGAGGCAGATAGAGGTTAAATGACTTGGCTAGGGTCATACAGTTTGTGTTTGAGAACAGATCTGAACTCAGATCTTCCTGAGACAACACATAAACAGGAACTTGAAGATGTGGGGGGAGAGACTTGCTTTGGGGGAGGTGACATTGGTATTGGTCAGAAGTAGAACCCAGAGGAGCACGAAGGATGCCTATTCCCAAAGTCGAGGCCCTACAGGGATGGGGAACCTGGGTCCTGGAGGACAGATGTGGCCTTCTAGGTCCTTGGAGGCCTTTTGACTGAGTCCAAGTTTTATAGAACAAATCCTTTTATTAAGGGGATTTGTTCTGTGAAATTTGGATACAGTCAAAGGACCACACTTGAACACCTAAAGGGCCACATGTGACCTCAAGGTCCCCATCCCTGGAGGAACTCAGGAGAAATGCTTTCTCCCCCCACTGTTGTCATTTAGGAGTGCTGGGAATCCCGAAATTCAAGGGCAAAAGACAAGGGTCCTGCTTTTAAAGAATTCGACTCAAGCCTTCTTTCAATCAGAGACAAGGTTTATTAAAACATTTGTTCAGGTAGGTGAGATTTTAAGAATCCGCACTATTGGCCAGATTCTTAAGGAATCTGAGCCATCTGATGAAGGCAAGATGAACACTTCTATCCAGTGGTGCTGGGATGGGTATAGATGGAATCAAGGAATGGTGGTCTAGGTTCTGATCAGGTGCTGGTCACAATGAAAGGGCAGTTAAAAGGATCATTCACAGATGCCTCAAGGCCAAGGATCTGAGTTCAGAGGCTGGGTTCCTGGAATTCCTGGGAAAATTCAAAGAGGGAGGGGTCCAAACCCCATATCAAATTCTTAAAATCTGGCCAGTAGCACAGACTCACTAGGAATCTCGCTTTCCCCAGTCTAGTGTTTTAATAAATCTTGTGTCTGACTGAAAGAAGGCGTGAGTCAAATTCCTTCCAGGCAGGACCCATGCCTTTTGTCCTTGAATTTTGGGATTCTCAGCACCCCCAAACCGCAACACTACCATGGGGAGATCTTCCAGTGTGAGAGACCTGAGGCACTGAGGGAGGTTTCAGGGTGATAAGGCAGCTGCTAAAGGGCACTGAAAGTCCAGAGAGTCCGAATCAGAGCTGGAGAGGAGTGAGGGCTGAGGCTTGGGCCATTTATCAAAATGGAGGTTCTGGGAGGAACTTAGCAATGGAATAAAGAGGGGCAGAGAGATGTTCATGAATCCTAGAGTAGCGGAAGGTTATAGACTGAGAGCTGGGAGGTCACCTCATGTAACCTCTACTTTTTAGATAAGAAGAAACTTAGGTCAAGCTAGGGTAGGTGACTTGCTGCCTAAGGTCACACAGGTAATTAGCAAAGCCTGGCTTCAATCCCATATCCTCTGTTCTTAAAGGGGAAACTGGAGACACTGGGAGAGAGGGTATCTGCAAGGTCAGAACTATGTTCATAGTCAAACTAAAGAGCTGCTTTTTGAGCAGCTGCTGCCACGTACTATGATGCCTTTAAGATAACTCGGGGCAATGACTAGGTGACTGTGCTAAATGAGAGAAGATTAGTAAAGTGATTAGCCCAATATCTGGCCCAAAGGAGGCACTTAATAAATATTTCTTACTTCCTTTATGTACTTCATTCCATTGTTTTTATTGTTTAGTTCTTTTTGGTCGAATGAAATGCTATATGTAAAGGGTTTTATAAACCTTAAGTGCTATATAAATGCTTTGTTGCTGTCCAGTCATTTCAGACGCCCTATAACCCTATTTGGGATTTTCTTGGCAAAGACACTGGAGTGGTTTGCCATTTCCTTCTCCAGCTCATTTTACAGATAAAGAAACTGGGACAAACAGGGTTAAGGTGATTTGCCCAGGGTCACACAGCTATTAGGTTTCTGAGGCTACATTTGAACTGGAGTCTTCTGGACCCCAGGCCCTATACTCTATCCACTGCACCACCTAGCTGCCCTGGAGGGTAACAACTAGTTTCCTATAAAATGGCCATCTAAGATGGAATACCATTTTATGGGAGTCAGCAAAGTTATGACAAAGTTGTGACTTACTTCTTATAGTGGTTTCTGGTGCACGGCATCATCTAGCTGCTCCTCATTCCAATGCAGGGCATCCCAGTTCCCTGTCAACTCTGGGAAGGGTTGGTCACCATCCAGTTTTGAAATAATTTTGTTGTTTTAAAGGTGTTCTGAGCCAGATTTTTAGGGGAACCTCCAAAGTGTCTCCTAGAGTGGTCCAGGGGAACTGCTTACTATGTTGGAGTTAGGCATATTCCTCAATGAGAAACCTCATTGTGAGCTAACAACTAATAGATTGGCTGCCCAGTCAGTCCCCAAAGGAAGAAATAAATTTGCATTCCAATAGAGCCTCCTTTTTAATGAGACAGTGGAGTGTTTTCCTTCGCCATGAGCAGAGTTACAGATGACAAATAGCTTATCCAATATTCACCATGAGAATTCCCTGAGCCAAATGTCCAGACTTTTGTGCCATTGTATTGGCCTGAGGTAAAGGAACTACATGAAGACTTGTTGATTCCAGACAGTGAAACTTGGCTTTCTGGTCTTAATGAAGTGCTAAAGAAGTCAAAGAGGAGAAAAGTGAAGTTCATAGAGATCAAATGACTTGTCCTGGGTCATGGAGTTGGCAAGGGGTCTGTCTGAGCCGAGCCATCGTTTTCACAACATATCTAAACTCTTAGGACTGCACTGAGTCTCCTTTCTGCCTTTGACCAAATCCACAGGAGCTGTTCAAATGAGTGTGAACAGGGGAGTGAAAGCTGGCAGACAAAAGGATTTATTCCAAAGAGAAAACTCTTTGGGGTCACTGTTACATAGATTTTTCAGGTTGGGGTTGGGGAGAATGAGGACAAAAAGAAAAATTTCAACATACATATTGTATCCTTAAGAAATCTCTCTTGAGGTAATTTAGTTTAATGGGTCATTTTTCAAGTGAAGTCTGACCAAGTCCTAAGTGACTTAGTGGTTGTCACACAGCTAGTTAAGAAACAGAACCAGGACTAAGACCCAGGTTTTTTAGTTCTCAGTCTAATGCTTTTAATAATAACTATACTTTGGCTTGTCCCACAAATGCCACAGAGTTACAGGATGATGACTATGGTTAAGATGACCAAAGGATGATGATGGTAGAATTGTTGGCTTTGGGCTATCACTGGGTGGCATAAGAAAGAACTTAGTATTTTACTGAAAAGATCTGTGTTTTTTAAAGAGCACAGAATATTCCAGGCAAAAACATGCCCCCTTAGAAACATTTTGGTTTTTACTGCATAAATAAATCATGCTAAGACATTTCTCTTCATGTTTTTATCTCCTTGGGGAGATAAGAATGGGCAAAACCACTAAGGTTTTGATGTCAGATTTGGAGGAGGTGGGCTTGGGAATTTCTCACATTTTTTAGTTGGGAATAGAATTAGGGAAACAATTCCCTCCCCTTCTGTGCTCTTCCCTCACAACTTCCCCTACCCCAGGTTCCTGTTAGGAGCTCTCCTGGGAGATGGCCAATGTGAATCATGCATCATGGGCTTTTAAGATAAAATTTTAAAACAAAGCACACTACATCTTAGTATAGAGCTTTGGGTGTTTTATGCACCGATTTCTTGTGTGCTTCAGGACCTGGAATGATTTAATTCAATTCAACAAACATTTCTTAAGCATATAAGTCAGCAAGGCTAGATGGCAAGTGGCCTTTGGTTTCTAGCTCTCCCTCTTTCTTACCTGTCCTGACTGCAATTCTGGGCAAGATACTTGACTTTGCAGTGGCCCACACAACCCTCTAAGACCAGAGAAGTCTCAGCATATAAGATTATAAGTTCAATGTTTCAGGCACTTTGGTGCTTAATAAATGTTTATCAGTTGATTGATTCATTGATAAGTTGTGGAACGTTTTCTGATCTGCATTGTCAAGAGTTTCTTCTTTGGGTCAATCTCTATGTGAAAGAAATTTTAGGTCCAGACCAATCCACTGGTCAACCAGCTGAGGCACCAGGCAACTCAGGCCCTGGGAATAGAGAGTCAGAAACAACTAAAATTACCGTCAGGGAGCTTGCTTTTCTTAGTAGCCCCAACAAATTGTACACACAATTTTAATTCTGCATTCTATTTTGGCTTGGCAGATAGAACCTGTCTCTCTTTTTTTTCTTAAAGACCAGTTGGGATGTTTCAAGAAACTCTTGTTGCTTCATTTAACCTACCTTTATGCTTTCTATGAGCATGGTTTTGACAAAAAGACTTTGCCTAAAGAAGAAGACTGTCTTGGTAAAGTTATGTGTTATTAAGTAATTTTAATTCAGTTCCATAATTATTTATTGTTCATCAAGGCATAGTGCAAGACTCCATACAAAGGCAGAATGAAAAAACCCTACCCTCTAGTTATGCACATTCTTCTGAAGGAGAAAAAGGCTGTTGAGTGGAGTTAGCAGAAGCAATCTCTTGAGATTTAACCCAATATCTCCCCTAAGCAGTCTGAGACGTGCTGGTGGTACTCATGCTGATTGTCTAGTCATTTGCAGTTGTGTCAGACTCTTCATGACCCCATTTCAGATTTTCTTGGCAAAGATTCTGCAGTGGTTTGCCATTTCCATCACCAGCTCATTTTACAGTTGAGGAAACTGAGGCAAAGAGGGTTAAGTGACTTGCCTAGGGTCACATAACTATTAAGCATCTGAGGCTGAATTTGAACTCAGGAAGATGAGTCTTCCTGACTCAAGGTCCAGCTCTCTATCCACTATGGCACCAACCTATGCTCAGGTAGTACTGGTCCTTTTGAAAATAATGTTGCTTTTTGCATTATTTGCAGTAAGAATATGGTATTTATTCAAATGGTGGATAAGCCCCCCCAAAAAATTGACTATAGAGTTTGCTTTTGTATTTATATTTGAGTATATATGTACCAGCATTTCCCAACTGACTAAAAGTTTGTTTGTAAGCTGTTTTGAACTTAGAATACATTTTCCCCATTAAAAACTATGTTCAATGTAATGTTTAGGTGTTAAGCAGAAGGCAGGGAGCTGGGGGATGAAGAGGTGCCTCGGTAGCAGGGTGAGCAGTGGTATATGAGAAAACAAGTCAGAGACTGCTCACATCTGTGTGAAGCATCCCTGAGAAGGGGTGTGGGAAGAGGAAAAACTAGGATGCTGCTTAAAGTCATCATCTCTACACTTTCCTCATCCCCCTTCAACATGGGAAGAGAAAGCACCATTTTTGATGAATGATTGAAGGCACTGGTGTTTGTCCTTCATTCTCGAAGAGGGCCATGACATCAGGAAGGTGACCTCCAAGTAAATTGGAAGTAAGTGAGGTAGGGCTGTGCAAAGTCACCAGCCTCATGTTCTGCTCCAGAGCCATCTGGTTCTGGTGGCAATATATACATCAGGGTGATTAGCGATGTCCCCCTCCCCCCATTGATGGCATGATGTTCCCCTAAATGGAAAGGAAGTACTTAAGTGATTTGGCTTTAAAAGGATTTCCTTCCCTCCCCTGCCTAACTGCAGCTATATACAAAGGCACACTGGGTCTGGATGTGACCAAGGCAAGTGATTTACCAAGAGAGGTACTGACAGTGAGCTAGAAATAGAAAGTCTTATTGATCATTATATATAATCAAGAGTTAATTATATTCTGAACCTGTTTAACATTTGAGGTAGTGGAATGAATCAATCAATCAACTGTATATTAAGCAAGCATTGAAATGCCAGATGCTAATAATAAGTCTTTGTTTAGAAAATGTAAAGCTAGGTCCCAAATAGTGCAAATAATGAATCCTGTGAAGTCATCACATGTATCTGAATTATCACTGTTTGAAGTTGCGATTATATAAAATGTGGTCACTGGTTCTAGTCCATTGGAAATATTCAGTGTGAATTCAAAAATGCAACTACTTCCTAGGATTTATTGTGCTCACTAATCAGTATCTAGCTATACAGTATGTCACATCACAAATTTAAGAGTTGGCTAGAGAGTAAGATTCCCTTTTTTAACAAATATATATAAAGTGAGATGATGAAATGCTAGTCTCCTAATAGTTTACTGCTTTATTCAGATACTTTAAAAGATCTCTTCAGGATCAGTATGATGTCATGGATGGAAGGATGATCTTGGAGTCAAGAAGAAACAGGTTCAGATCCTCCCTCTGCCATATGGTTGTGTGACTCTTGGCCGATCAGTTAGCTTCTCTGTGCCCCTGCGACAGATGAATTGATGATCTGCATTAGTGGAGAAAATTTCCATTTGCCAATGAAATCACTTTTCATTGTTTAACAAAACAAAAGATCCACTATTTCATTAGTGTGGGCACAGTCCATTGATGAAGATCACAGGGATTCCAAAGCTCATTTTTTTCCTTGAATTTCTTGCCCATGTTTTCCTATAAGCCCACAAATCCACTACATAAGCTCCATTTAGAACTTTAGAGGTTACCTTTTTGTCTTTTCTAGACAAAAAATGCCATCCAGAGTGAATGTGCTGTCCAAAGAAATGGCAGATTCCTTTTTTTTAGAGACACTTGAGTATACACTTTGGTTGTAGAATGATTCTTAGGTACTGGTTGGCCTACATCACTTCCAAGGTCTTTTCTTACTCTGTGTTTCTGTGATTCTGTTCTGTAGTAGAGAAAAACATTGTTTTATAGTCAAAGATTACACTTTCAGCCTAGACCAGCAGTGGTGTAAAATGGGCCAGAGGGCACAAGTGGTTTAATCCAAACTCATCCAGCCCTCCTGCAACAGCTTCTTAAGATGGACCAGACACCATGGACAACATACATGGTAGTGACTATGATGCTCTTAAAAATACTGAGTCAAAATTGATGTAATCTACTTGAAGTCAGGGACTGTTTTGTTTCTGTCTTTTTATCCCCTGTGCCTAGCAAAGTGTTCTTTACATAATAGATGCTTTATAATTATCTGTTAAATGAAACTAAAGAAAAACAGGTAAACAGATGAATTCTTGAATTATTTGAAATTTCACTTTTAGGCGACTTAGTTTCTTTTTCTCATCCCCGAATAACGTTTAAAGCCCTATCTGAAATCATTTTGTCTTAGCTGTCCACTTGTAAATAAATTACTGCAAGTTCATTTTGTCTACAATTGTAGTGAATAACTATGAGATGGATCCTATTAATAGGAGGATGGAATAGTTCAGTTACAAAATATATTTACTTCTAAAGGTGGCTCCAATCAGCTGATGCGTGTCCAAATATAAATAGCTCTTTATCACCAGGGGATCAACAGCGTGATATGAAGGACCTAAAATGGTAATTCAGGAAAAGCGAATACTTGCTTGAACTCTGCTCTTAAGTTTCATGTGTTATCTTGACCAAATAATTTCTCTATAAGATGTAATGGTTAAACAGAATCCCTTCCAGTTCTACAATTCTAATTCATCTCTTCAAAAGCTTGGGTTTTCTGTAAATGTTATGAATCAAATATAATTTATGTGATTTATATTGGATTCAAGAACCAAGACCGTCTTTTAAATTTTCTGTGTACATCTTAGTAGAATTTAAAATACAAAGTTTTTCATTTGAGCTATAAACTATGTGTTAAATCAGGATGGGAAGCTGGAATTTAGAGGACTGCAAATCTACCACCTCTCTAGTATGGAAATTGCTAAATAGTTTGCAAATGATTCAGCAATGGCACACTCTTGGTTCTCAGAGGAAATTATTCCATTTATATTACTGCTATCAAGTGCTGCAGTCATTATGTTGAATTATTTACTTAATAATCTCCTAAAGACCAACTATGGGATGAAGAATGGGCAAGGAGCCATAAAAATTCTGCTTAAAGGATGGTTTAAACATAGGGGGAAAATGAGAAAATGAAGTCCCAAGTAACTAGGGAGGACTTGTTTATTTCCACATAGAATAATAGGATCCCTGGGGACCTTGGCTCAGATTACCTTAGCTGCTCCCTTGGTATGTACGGTCCTCTGGAGGTCAAAATAAATTCTCTCCTGATTTGTTAATGGATAAGAGCTGAGTGTTGACTTCCCAGAGGTAACCAAAGAGGCAAAACCTCTTGTTTGAGCTGTCCAGTTGAGGGAAAGATATACATTATACTTGTGAAGAGACCTGGAAAGAGAGGGAGCCTTGAGTCTGTGTAATTGTTCCCACCAGTTTTTCCATGCCAGGAAAATATAAGGAGAAAAACAGTAAACTATTTGTTATTAGTGCCAGGCATTAGGTTTCTAATGATAGGTTGCACCTTGGTCTTACCTGTATACCCCTTCTAACCTTGTCATACCTTGATCCTGGGAAGCCTGTGGACCTTAGGCAGCCCTGAGGATACAGTTCTAAGACACCCTTTATGCTCTAGCCACTTGAGGGAATCAATTCAGAGCTGATAAGCTTGGGGCAGTAAGACCCTGAATAGGTTTTGTCCTGAAGTCCTATTTTCCTCCTGTTTCCTCTCCAGGATTTCCATGATTTTCCAATTCTAAATTCCTGCCTGGCATCTAAACTGCCCTGTAATGAGGAAGCCTTTAATAACTGTCCTTAGCCAATGATGCCCCTTTGTATATGGCAAATTCCCCTCCCTTGTTGGTATTGCATGAAGGAGTTGTAAAATGGCAACTTAACTTTTCTTGTTAAAAATAGAAATGTCATTCTCCCAGCCCTGCCAAAGATAAAGGAGAGATGCTCATCAAGCCCTAGCTGTGTTTGGAAATAGTTGGAGTTGTAACAATTTGTTTGGGGAGATTGTACTCACCCCATCTCCATTCTATCCGAGGCAAGAGGAAGTTGTATGTGAATCACCCTCTAAGTAGGCAAATTACTTAGGGCCAGGTTTTTATATGATATCTCAAACTAGTGTTCAAGAAATTTGAGGTGTCAGTCCAATGAGAATTTAGAGCAACCTCCCAGTCATAAAGGACAGTGTGGATGATAGCTAGCACTTCTCTTTCCTTTACAGTGAGGAAATAGTTATAAACTGAGGGAGGGAAGAAAGGATCCAGAATTAGAGATCCTAGGACCTCCTTTCTCATTTCTCATTTCACCGATAAGAAACGGGGCTTGTCCAAGGTCATAATGGTGGTCAATAAGTAATAAAGTCCAAGTAGGGTTTGCTTGCCCTTATACCCTGTTGAGGTAGGGAGGGAGATGGCACTTTTGGCCAATGATCTCCAACACCGAAATGGATTCATCCAGGTATGCTCCTGTTGTATCAGATCAAGTGTCCATCCTTTAGAGCTTTTCTTCAGGAGAATGAAGACTTTGGTGCCCACTCTCTGAGATTATGTCCTTATTAGGACATAATATTATCATTTATGATTATAATTATTATACATAATTATTAATATTATGAGCTTGTCTATATCTTGTTTCTACATAGTAGTTTACATGTTGTCTCCACCATCTGAGAGCCTCTGGAGAGCCTGGATGGGTCTTTTGCCTTTTTGTATACCAGCATTTCGCACAGTGGTTGGCACATGGTAGATGCCTAGTAAAATGCTCGTTGACTGGAAACATGCTAGAGGGCATAACTGCCTCTCTTGTGGAATGAGATGCCAATGGCCAAGGGATCAGACTTGCTACATTTGCTTGAGCTGTGTTTGGGCATTCAGCAGGATGAAAGGAAGGGGCGTGAGTTGAGTGGAGAAGGAGGTAAAGACAGATGTCGACAGAAATGGCCCCACTCAGTCTAGGGACTGGATGAGCAAGAGTTATGCAGAAAATATAGATGCTGAGTGGATAGAAAGCTGGTCTTAATGTCAGGAGGACATGGGTTCAACTCCACCACTATGTGTACCTGACCTCTCTAGTCAGTGGGCATTGATTAAGCTTCTAATATGTGCAGTGACTATGCTAAGTGCTAAATCAGTGTGTAACTTAACCTGTTTAAGTCACTTAACTTATCTAAACCTCAGTTTCCTCATCAGGAAGCATTAAGCTTGCATAATGCACCAGTCATGAGAATTCAAAGACAATGGAAACAATTCCTAGTCTTGAAGAGCCCATGTGTATAATAAGTTTCTACCACAAAAATCCAGGCTCATTTGGGGCAAGTGAGACTGACAGCTGGGGAACAGGAAAGGCTTCATGTCAAACATGGGCTTGAATTGAATTTTGAAGGAAGATGAAGCATCTGCTTCTTGGGGTTTTTGTCAAGCCCCAGTGAGATAATATAGGTAAGCTCATTGAAAACTACAACAGTGCGTAAATGTCATTGATTGTAATTTTGGTGGTCATTCCTGCTTCTCACACCTGGCCATGAGTGGCAGAGAACTCCACCTGGAGGATAAGGTTCTGTAAAAGCAGAGGGATCTGGGCTGGAGTAGATTAGGGACCAGGCATATAAACAGAAACCAAGAGAACCCAAGGACCAGAGGGAGAAAGGAAGGCAGAATGGTCCTTCAGTCTTTCCACAAACAATTACTGAGCACCTGCTCTATGTAAGGTACCACAGTGCTAGGCACTGTGGGAGATATAAATGAATCACATTTAATCATTGACCTCAAGGAGTTTATGATCTAGTAGGAGACATAAGACATTATACACATGTAACTATAATTTAGGGGGGAAATGTTATCAAGAGCATAAGAGAGGGGCAAGCAGAGTGCTATATGAGGGAAGGAAACAGGCATTTAGATGCCAGGCACTGTTGTCACCCCTGTTACAGCTGAGGAAACTGAGACAGAGGTTAAGTGACTTGTCCATGGCCCCACTGGTAGCAAGTGGCTGAGGTCAAATTTGAACACAAGTCTTCTGACTCCAGGTTCAGTGCTCTGTCTACTAAGCCACCTTGCTTCATAGGACAGAGACCACTTCTTGATGGGGTGATAAGTAAAGTCTTCATGGACTTTACCCATTTAGACTGAGACTTCAAAGATAGTGTTAATGGTAGAGATGTGGGTTGGGAAAGAAGGACCTTCATTACAAGTGGAAGGTACCACCTGAATAAAGGTCTAGAAGCAGAAGGTGAGGAGCTAGAGGTAAAGCATGAAGCAAGCAGGTGGTCCAGAGGAGTGGGGTAGGATGTTGGGAGTGGGCTCAGGAAAACAGATAGTACTTCTACCAACAGCAAGGAAAGGCAGGTGCTGAGGCAGCTTTCTTTCCTAGCCTCACCTGTTTTTCTTCTCCCACCCAGTGGAAGGTCTGAAGACTTGTAGGTAGGGAATGAATGAATGAATGAATGAATGAATGAATGAATGAATGGATGGATGGATGAATGAATGAATGGATAGATGGATGAATGAACTTCCTTCAAGTCTCAGCTACAATTTTACCTTCTGCAAGAAGCTTTTCTTAGTCTCCCTTAAAACTAGTGGCCTCTCTTTGAGATTATCTCCAATTTATACTGTATATATCCAGTTGGTACATAGTCGTTTGCAGATAATCTTCCCCCACTAGAATGAGAATTAACTTTGAGGTGCAGAGAGACTGTTTTTGCCTTTCTTTGTATCTTCTTCTACTTAGCACAATGCCTAACACATATCAGGTGGTTTATAAATGATTACTGTTTGGTGAAAATGCCTTTAGTAAGTGCTTGCTTTGTGCCAACGTTGTGCTTAGCAGTGGGGACACAGAAAAAAACAAGTTTGCCCTTGTCCCAAGGAGTTAACAGTTTGAGGGGAAGGAGCAGTAGTGAGGGTGGGAGAGCAGTGAGCAGAAATAATTCTCTAATGGAGCTAATGGAGTTATGTCTCTGATCCTGCTTGGAGTTCTCAAATTCTAGACTTGGCTGATTCCTGAGGTCAGTTTCTATTTTAAACCCTTTCTGAAAACATCCCAGCATCTTAGGTAGATACAATACTCAGGCCTTGGAGTCATACTTTGGAGAATATTTCTCTGCCTCAGAAAAGGTTTGCAGATGTGCATAGTGATCAGAAAAGAGATTTTTTTTTTTCCAGGTCTGCTTTTATATCTTTATGTCTGCACTGAATTCCTAGCCACCCAGAGTTCTATAACACTAGTCACACCCTCTTGGCATTGCTCCATCACTTCAGTCATTAGTACCATAGAACAAGGGTGGGCATGCTTTGACCTGTGCCCAACCCCATTTTTGGACAGGTGCCCTTGCATGGCAAATATGTGAAACAAACTCAAAAGTGTCTTTTCAGAGAGAGCACAAATCTAGCCATTCTAAAACACTCCAGTGCCAGGACCAAAATGTGTGGACACTCTCAGAGCCTGAGCCCTGGGTTTTTGTATTACGAGCTATTAACAGCTTAATGTAGCGTTCTTATTTTATGTGAAAGGAATAAGAGTCCAAGAATAACAGTGAGGTCATTTGAATACTTAGGCTATAGCTGCCCATTAAACTTCCTTTTCAATATGGATTTTGTTCAAAAATATAATTGGAATAGAATCTGAATGCATAAATTTATAATGAAATGTAGGATGCTTCTTTTCAGAAGGAAGACTCCCTCTTGGCATTTCTATGTCAGTCTGCCTTGTTCATCCCCATGAGTTGGCTCTTTATTCAGTTAATATGAACACCTTGTATGTTTTAAAACAGGTAATGACAGGTAATGAAATTCAATTCAACTATCTGTGAAAGATGGTTTGTCTCCTTTGGAGTGTGTGTATAGTGTGTGTGTGTGTGTGTGTGTGTGTGTGTGTGTGTGTTTTCATCTGCAGCTTTGAGCTGTTTAAAATGTGCACCTTTGAGCACCTGTAGCTTCCTAGGGGAGTTCTTAAACTACTTTTCCATTTCCATTTTAAATACTCCATGTTACTTACTTGGTACCATGCTTAGTTTCCTCCTTCTTTAGACAAAAGAAGCTCGCCTCTCATCCTCAGGATCTTTCCAAAAAAGGAGTAGACCCAGCTTTCTTTTGCCTTTTATTCGTCTCAGCCCACTTATTCCCAATTATCCCTCTCATCTAAGAAAGCAGAGTTCCAAATAGTTGCTCACTACAAGTGAATTCACATGTGTGCGACAAGTGTGCAGGAGAAGCAGTGTGGTTTGTATTCCCAGTCCCTTGATAGTCGTGACTCAATATAATTGATGAAAACAGCTGGCTCCTCAAGCCTCGCACTGACTTGCTTCTGCTTGGTCTTCCAAGAAAGGTGAAGTTCGCTTGGGGATGATGATGCTGCATTATCAAACCTCCTCATGTCAACTTACTGGGAACTGTATGGGAATGAATTGGCTTTAAGCAACAGTGTCTGTGTGTTTGGATTATTTCTTAGAAGATTAAGTTTTTCAATACTAGTAGTCATGCAGGTTCGATAACTTTAGTTTAAAAAGAGATCCGTTACAGACTGATTAACTAGTGCCATTTCCAATTTCACAAGTTTTTGCCTGTATGATCAGCAGCAGCCTGACAACAGGTTTGTTTGTCCCTGGGTCCTGTATCAGCACGTTACTGTTTGCTTCAAGGAATAATTATGGTATTAAAAGCTGCTGGTCACTTTTGTAGAGCAGCAGCAGATTCAGGAGAAACCTTCTTCCTCTTGTGTATAGAGGATGGGGTCGGGGGACAAATATGTCCTATGTCAAAGCTTGGAATGGAAGGTCTCATTTTCTTGATCTCTAACCTCTCTGGTTCTGCAAATTTTTTTGCTAAATGGAGTATGTGCAATGAGTCCATAAGTGAGAAATTTGGGAAATGACTCCTTTTACTTCTTGCTTAGGACAAATAGATCCCTAATGGGAAAGGAACCCCTTTCCCCAATCCCCCTGAAGATAAGGGCTTTTTGATGTCTATCAGATAGACCTGGAAACTGCTTGGTAGCTGATCTAGTGATGTTAGTTTTACGGATTCTGTTCATAGAATCAGCTACCTTGATTTTGGAGAGCTTTTAACCAATAATGAAGATATCAAAAGTCATTTTTCAAGTTGTGTCTGCCTCTTTGTGACCCCATCTGGGGTTTTCTTGGCAAAGATAGTGGAGTGGTTTGTCATTTTCTTCACTAGCTCATTTTACAGATGAAGAAATTGAGGCAAACAGGGTTAAGTGACTTGACCAGAGTTTCACAGCTGGTTTCTCCAAGACCGGACTTGAATTTGCGATGATGAGTCTTCCCAACTCCAGTCTTGGTCCTCATCCACTGGTCACCTAGCTGCCCTGAAGATATCAAAAAGTTGACAATAAGGCAGAAAGAAAGAAAAGGCCTCAATGATCTATAAATGTGCAGACTAAGTGATAAAATCATGTGTGTGTTTGGGTGATCTGGTATCAGAAGTAAGTAGCCTCTCTATCTTCATGGTTAGCAAGTAATGAATGGGGTTAAGCACTGCCCCCACTGCTAGGGTGGGGTGGGGAGAGGTGGAAAGTCCCTTTGCTCAAGGGGCTCATAGTCTAATGGCTTTAGGTGAGCGCATAGCGTCTGACATTCTGGAAAACAGACAGTGAATCAACAAAGCTCCCAGGGAAATGCTTTTTAAATCATTTCTCCAGGAACTTATTTGTGTGGGTGTCCTTAGTTATTTTTTTTGGAAGAGAAACTTATTCAACTCTAATAACATGTCTTGGAAACAAAATCTCAGTGAAATAGAAATCTTCTAAGTTAGCACGTGGTCTATACAACCCTTCATCAATGAGATTTTTTTTTTTTTTTAAGGAAGAACTAAATCACATTAAGCAAATTTCCAGAGGGTATTAAAATGTTCTGGTCATACTGAAATATCATGGTCTCAGATTTCTAGAACTAATTAGCCCATCATTTGGGGATTGGAAATATACTGGCACCTCACTTGTAACATTATAAAGCTGGATTCAGTATTCGATGTCTTTTAAAGTATGGTGTAGAGGGAATTCAGTTATTAAAATACCAAATGGAGCTCATTGGAAGGTGTTCCCCTTATAATTGGATCCTAGAATATGGATCCCCATGATCATGGGGTGATACTTTTTATTGTGGTGGAGATTTTTGTAGGGATAATATTTGGCCTGTACTGGATTTCAGTGTATATTAAATACCTTTTTAACATAGCCCAAGATTGCATTAGTTTGTTCACATTTCAACTCAGTCCCCCCCTCCTCAATCTTTTTCAGAACAGTTCATGTTTAACCTGGTCTTCCCCATTTTAGACTTGTGAAGTTCATTGTTTTGGAGCCACCTAAAGAATTTTACATTTATCCCTGATGAATTCATCTTATTAGATTAAGCCTAGTACTGAAAGACCTGTCCAAGTCCTTCTGCATCCTGTCACCCTGAGGGTGTTAGCTTTCTGTCCCTTCTGGCATGGTGTCATCCGCAACCTTGTTGAATGTATCCCATTTATGTTTTTATCCAGGTTATTCACAGTCTTTGTAAAAATGGCAAACAGCACGGGGCCAACCCCCCTGCCCTACTGACGCTGGGTTATTAGGAACTACTCTTTTGAGTTTGCTAATGCTGGCTGTGCTATTGGTCTTCAATCTATACACATATTATTGTCTAAGCTATATCTTTCAGTCTTTTCTACAGCAAACGTATCAGCCACTTTATCAAAAAGCTTTGACAAAATCTAGATAAATTATATCAGCAGCATTCCCTTTACCTGTTAATCTAGTCATCCCATCAAAAAAGGAAATGAGTTTAGGCCAATGTGACCTTCCTGACCTGACCCACGTTGGCTTTTTATAGTTAGCATTTCCTTTTCTAGAATTCAACAATCATCGTTTCAATGATCTGTTTTAAAATTTTCCCAGGAATTGAAGTCAAGCTTACTGACATAGTTTGCAGACTGTTCTCTCTCTCCGCCATTTTTTTTTTTAATTGGGACATCTGCTCTTCTCAGAGTATGGTGCTTCTCTTGCTTTTCATGATTTTCCAAAAATTACTCACAGGGTCTCAGAAACCATGTCTTGCAGTTCTTGTGTGGATGTTTCCCAAGCCAAATCAGCAAACATTTTTAAAGCACTTACTGTGTGCCAACCCATTATGTTAAGCTCTAGGTATACAAAGAAAGGCAGAAACGGTCCCTGCTCTCAAGCTCACAATCTAAGCAGAGAAATGACTTGCAAACAACTGTGTACAAACTCGCTGTATACAGGATAAATTGGATCTCAGAGGGAAGGCATTAGCATTAAGGGGAACGGAAAGGCTTCTTGTAGAAAGTGAGATTTTAGCTGAAACAAGATGGGAGGTGGAAATGAGGAGGAAAAGTATTTAAAGTTTGGGGAACAATAAGTGAACATGCATGAAATGGGGAGAGAGGCTTGTGGGAGAAACAGCTGGGAGGCTGTACGCTCCCTTGGCACTTGCCTCCCATTTTCACTAAGTATAGCTGTATGTACATAGTGATCTGTGCATCACTTCCCCTTTAGAAAGTGAGCTCCTTAAAGATAGGATTGTTTTGGCCTTTCTTTATCTGTCCAGTGCTTAGCACAGCACATAGTAGGGGCCATCTCCAGTCATTCTGAGCTGTATCTGGTCACTGGACCCAGATGGCTCAGGAGGGAAAAATGAGACTGGTGACTTTGCACCACCCTGCCTCACTTAAAACCAGTTTACTTGCAAGTCATGACATCATCATCCTGAATGAGAACATAAACAATAACAGCACATAGTATAAAGTAACCAGCTAATAAATACTGAGGATACAGTTCTTCTGACCTTACAGGTCTTGTAATCAAAGGCATTTTGGTGTCCTAGCCCGATTATTCTCACTATCTTTTTGCAGACTTTGCATATCAGCTCCTTGATTATCACTATACTCACTATTTCCAGTGTAAAGGGTATCTACTTTGCAGAAATTTAGAAAGATTTCCAAAATGTACTGTGCCTCGTGGGATCACAAATGAAATCTGGGTGAGGATCCCTTTTGGGAGAAGTGGCACAAGAGATCTTTAAGAAATGATAAAACACTGTTCTTTTTCTGTTTGCTCTTGGGGGTGTGTATGTGTTAATTGGGTCCCAATATCCTGGCAGTTTTTACTTCCAGTCTTAGTCAGTGACTGGTTCATGTTGCTCAGGCTCATTATTTAGATCATAGTCTTCTTGGGCAGGGAGGTGATGGCTATCTCTTAGATGAGACCATCAGGTGGATGGTGTTCATGGCCCATAGGTTGGTCTCCATGACCCTCCCATTTCTATCTTCGTTTTCCCTTCAGGTTGATTCTTCCTTCCTTAATATCCTGGCAGAATATCTTTTAGGCTTGTTATGAATCATTAACAGACTGCAGCCAAAGTTTTTGGATCTTCCAAGAATGTCCAATCTCCTTTATCTGACCTCTTCTTGGACTTGAACTGTTGTCTTACTTCCCCTGAGGGCCTGGAACATGTTTTTTTAAACAAAAAGAAAGGAGAGAAAAAAACCCTAGAATAACAAAAACCAAATTGCCTGATGAGGAACTTGTTCTGATTTTTACAGGCAAGAGAAGAAAAAAAAAAGCAGCTGTTAGCCTGTGGCTTGGCCTGAAGTTTCTCCTTGCAAGGTGCACTGGGTCATCACTCTGAGCCACGCCAGTAGACACAGTGTCAAGGCATAAGTCATTGCAGCTCTCCCTTACCTCCTTCACCCCTCTGCCATCCTGAGGTGAAGGTCTCATTCCCTGCAGCACTGTAAGGTGCAGTTAGGTCCTATTGCCCTCCCAAGATAGGCTTGGCATTTTGGTCTTTTCAGTTCATGCAAGGGGTGGAGTGCTTGGACACTGCCACAAAAAGTGAGAGAGATTGCCCCAATCTGGTAGCTTTCACAATGTAGGTGATTCTGGCCACATAGTTCATGGAAAAAGGCTTCTTCTGCTCATGTGGAAGGATTTGTCTTCTTGTAGAAGGTCCTCAGAGTCTCCCACATGGTTGCCTCCATCTTAGGTGATCTGAGCATGGGCCAAAGCCCAGATGGAAGAGAAGTATGCCTGCCAAATCAACATCATTGAATGTACATGGAACTAAACAGAGTGACAGATTGGCTTGCAAAGATTGTTTGGAAGAATGCATGTCCTCATGAAAAAGTTAGCTTCTGAGGGAGGGTTTGGGTGGAGACAGAGGGAGGAGAATTTTCTGGGATGAAGATGCCCCAAGGCGACTAGAGATAGCATTGTTTTGGTTAAACTTTGGCTGGGCTAGTGTGAGCATGATCTCATGTTCCAAAGCTGTCACTAGAAAAATGCAATGAGAATCTTGTTTCAATTTTGTCTCCTTTCTCAATTCATCCTATAGTCAGCTTAAGTATACCTTCTATGTAGTTACTAATGATTCTAATTTTATTCTAAAGTTATTGTTTTTGGCCTTAAATGGATCTTCCAAGTTCTTTATGAGCAGAAATGAAGGAGCATTCTCTGAGAATCTCAGGCATCCTTTAGCAGACCCTGAATTACTATTGCTAGATCCTGGGGCAACAGTGATGGGCCAGTTTTCTATCTTGCCTTTCCTTCTTCTGTTCCAACTAAAGCCAGAGGGTCAGGCCAGGAGGGAACAGATCAAACTTTGGGCAGCCAAGTCTGCTTGTGTTCTTAGTCTCCATGTGGATTATGACATGAGGGTGTTGTATCTACAGAGGTCACAAATAAGGCTGAAAAAGAGACTAAGTAATGACAATGAATCTTGAGGTTATAACCCATCCCATTGGAAGTAGGAAGGAAAGCAAATGTCAGTTATTCTGACTGGGGACAGAGGGAATGATAGTGTTAGAGCAAGCATACTGGAAAGGTTTATTTAATTAAAGCACTGAGACTATGTACTCTGACCATCTGGGTAAACAGGAATTTCTGGGTTCTGTGCCCAGCTCTGAGAGCTAGCTCTGTGACACTTCTCCAGCGTCCTGCTCCATTTTGCAGAAGCAAACCGTTTTAAAGTATAGTGCATCATTCTTGATTCTGGTGGATAATAGGGATACATATTTTAAAAAAAGCTTTGTTTCTCTAATTTGAGTAGCTTGAAGACAGACATGATCATCGCCATGTGGCAGGGGCTGGGTGCTTGGCCATGGCCTCTCTCCCCCTTGTGGTAGTTTGCCCAAGACTATGAGAGTCATCACTCCTTGTTCTAGTCATTTTCATGACCACAGCTTGTCACTTGATTAAAGTACTTTCTGTTATTGAAATTGGTGATTCTGGGTTCTATTAGCTGGTTCTGTTATTGGGGCTGGACATGTATAGATGTAGGAAGCAACTGGGAACCCTGGAAAGAACATTTTTCTGGAGCCAGAGACCCTGGGTTCAAATTCTCACCTCTAAAGCCATGTGATCTTGGGCAAATCATGTAACCCCTCTGCCTCTCAGTTTCTTCAACTATAGAACATGAGGGAGTTAGACCTCTGAAGTCCCTTCCAGGTCTAGAGCTATGAATCTGTGTGTACAATTGCTATTTTGTGGAGAGCCATAGTGCAGGCTCAGACATAGATTCCTTGCAAAATGCAATTCAGCAGTCGCCTTGATTCTTGGGAGAAAGAGGCAGACAAATAGGCATCAGTCACAGTCAGAAAGAGGCTAGCCCTTTACCTTCTACATAATGTGAGCCTCTGTGTGCTCACTGTCACACAAAGCATACTTCAAATACCAGGCAGTTTTATGTGTCTGTGCAAAACTTTAACTAGGAATTCTTGTGCCTGGGATAAACTCAGTTGGGGGGGAGGGGAGAACTTGGTATGTCTGAGGCCTCAGGCAAACAGTCCTGACTGCTTGCTGCTTCTCCTTTTCCCTGTATAGTCAATGAATTGGCTACTAGAAGCAGATTGAGTCAAGTCAACAAGTGTTTGTCCAATACTAACGTGCCAGGTCCAGCCTAAGTGTTGGGAATTTACACAGGAGCAAAAAGTCAGTCCTTGCCCACAAGGATCTTACATTTTAGTGGGAAAGGCAACACAATAAGAGTGTGTGCATGTGTGTGTGTGTGTGTGTGTGTGTGTGTGTGTGTGTGTGTGTGTGTGTGTGTGTGTGTGTGAGAGAGAGAGAGAGAGAGAGAAACACCCATGCAGGTGGAGAAAGAAGTCCCAAGAGTGGGGAGCAAAGCCTGGAGAGGAATGGAAGAATGAATTTGACTTGTCTGGGCTCTTCCTTGAAATGGAGGTTCCTGGAGAAACTGACCAATTAGAGGAAGGAGGAGAAGGCAAGCAGTAGCACAAAAGATCCTCCAGTGAGAAGGCCTTGGGGAAATGGTGGGGAAGGCATGGACCAGGTGAAAAGGCTGTCAGTGTTTAAAAAAAATCCTCCCTGTTCTAACGAAATCCCAGGTTTAGTCTTGCCCTATGTTATTTCAGCAGCCTCAAAAGTGGTCTCCTCGTCTCTGGTTTCCTCCAGTCCCCTGTCAGGTTAGCATCACTCCCTTATTCAAAACCATTGATCCTCCTTACACCCTCCTTACAGCGAACAAAAACCTCCATCTTTAGCTCTCTCATTGTCCTGGTCAGAGGGTTGTTGTGTTAGTTTTTTATTGATACATTTTGTTTTTACATTTACCACTCTTATATGTTACTATCACTTTGTGACAGATCTCTTGTAACAAAGTAAAACAGTTAAGCAAAACTAATAATAAACGACGTTGTCTAAAAGTGCATACAATATTTCTTATCTGTAGCTCCCTACACACACATGTACACACACACACACGTACACACACACACACACACACACACACACACACACACACACACACACACACACTCTTCTAAAAAATCAGCAGAAATCTATTTTCTCTTGCTCTCACCCCACCTCCATTCCATGGAAAAGAAAAACAGATTTAGTACAACAACTGCGTATAGACAAGCATAACAAATTCTCTCCTTAACTATAAACAAAAATAGCTATGCTTCCCCCTGCCCCCTGAATCTGTCACCTCCTTGAGGAGGTGGATAGAGACACACTTCCTCATCAGTTCTCTGAAATCACAAGCAACTGAAGTCCTTGCCACTTTTAGCGTTCTCATTCTATTCATTTGATTCTTCATCAATTTGTAAAAGTCTTCCAAATTGTTCATTTTTGTAATACTGATCTCATGCTATAAACTGCTCTGGCTCTGATCACTTCAGGCTGCATCATTTTTTCTGTTCATCTTTTAACTGTCTTTTTGAAATCATCTGCTTTCTAAGTTCTGAAAAGAAAAGAGTACTCCATCGCATTTATATAACATGTAATCAGCCATTCCCAGAAGTGTGCTGGTAAATATTTAACCACCAGCTGCCTGAAAAACAATCATCTTACTTTGTTTTGGAGGGAGTCAGTCAGAATTAAATGACTTGCCCAGGGTCACACAGCTAGATTTGAACTCAGGTCTTTCTGACATCAAGGCTAGTGCTCTATCCACTGTACCACCTAACTGCCCCTCAACCTACTTTTAAGTTTAATCCTCATTATTTACATTTTTTCCATCACTTTCTGAAGTGTAGACACCCAACAAAGCCATAAAGTCCTGACTTGTAGCCTTTGCTGATTTCCAAGGCATAAATAAATATTCACAGTGAAAGTTTAACAATTTGCTTTCAAGAGCTAGATAAAGCTGACTCCAGCCCTCCCCTGGACCTCCCCTCAGTTTCTAGGAGTTTTACCAATACAAAAAGCTGCAATAAACATTTTTGCACATAAAAGACTTTCTTCTACTTCTTTGCCTTTCTTTTGGAAGTATGCTTAAGCTGAATCAAAAGGCATGCACTATTTAGTAACCTTTTGCTTTGCAAAATAGCTGTGTATATTGATAGTGTGCAAATGTGCCATTTTTTCCATAACCCCTCAAACATTTATCATTTTCTTTTCTTTTTGGGTGGAGGTCATCTTTATTTCTCTGATGGATATGAGGTAGAATCTCAGAACTGCTTTGATTTGTATTTCTCTAATTAGTGATTTAGAGCATTTTTTTTCCCGCATAAAGCTATAGAAACCTAGGCCTCTTGCTTTGAGAACTCTGTTCACATATTTAGATCATTTATCAATTGGAGAGTGGCTGTTCTGTACCTCACAGTCCTCATCTCTACAATGAGATTGGATTAACTGATTCCTGATGTCTTTCCTATCTCTAAATATGTGATCCTATTATGAAGATATACTATTTCAACTGAGCTCACAACAACCTCCCAAAAGTCCCTGTGAGTTAAGTACTACTGGTAATCTTATCCTCTTTTTATAGTTGAGGAAACAGAATTGGGGAGATCGAGGTCCTTACCTATGGTCACCCAGCTCTAGTGAGTGTCCGAGCTGGGATTTGGACCCAGGTCTTGCTGGCTTTGCTCATGCTTTCTTCAGCTTGGAACATCCCTTGTTCTAACTCTGCCCCAGTCAGAATTGCATCCCGTCTTCAGTAACTGGGTCAGATGTCACCTTCTCACAGCCTTCCCTAATTCTCCCCAACTCTGAGCCTTAGCTAGAAATGTTTACTTCAGAGGCCATGCAGAAGTATAGATTGTGCAGACAGCCTTTACTGGTGAGGATGCCTTTAGGATGCTTACAGCAGCCAGAGGGTACCCTCCTCTTAGGGTGTCCCCTTCCCACATAATGAAGTCAAGATCAGGGGAAATATGATGGTTTCTTCATCCTTATGTGTGTAGTGTGACAGAAACTGGCTCAGAGCCAGTCTGGGCCAAGTCAGTGTGCTAATTTTTGTTGTTTCTATGCTACTGAAGGACTCTGGGTACTTTCAGGACCCTCTAAAGTGAATGCCTTGAGATAGGACCTGATTGTATCACCTTAGTTATGAGCATCCCAACTGGATATGGTTTTTCCCTTCCTTAAACTCTCATAGCTCTATATTTCTTTACTGAAGCATTTGTCACCTCATCTGATTCTATATTTGTATATAAATTTTATGGTGCCTACCAACCTGTAAGTATTCAATAGATTTTGTTGAATTAAAGAATAAATGACCTCTCTAGAATTCCCCCAAATTCCTAGTCGTAAATGAGGTTTACTAGCATCCTTCACAATAATACTAAAGTATTCCTGGTTCTATAATTCTATATAATTCTGCTGATAGTTTTAAAGAAACATATTTTTAAACATTAATCATGCAACTGGGTATGATCAAAGAAAATGAGGTGTGAACAGACAATATATGAAAAATGTATAATAGAGGTATTGTGGTATGGTCAGGAAAAATGGAATCCAAGGCCTGCTCTGCCATATAGCACTGTTTCATCCCTGTCTCCATGTCTCTAGAAAGATAATTGGCAGAGAAGGTGCCACTCTACACTGTACCACCAGTAATGATCAGAATGAATTTTGAAAGGTATAATGATGGGTAACCTTCCACAGATAAAAGCTAAACTGAACTATCGCCCTCTTGGTACTTTTTATACTTTGAATTTCCAATGCTGTGTACCAGTGGTGTCCAGCCTGCTTCCTGAGTTATAGAAATGAGTACCTACCTGCACAGTTTCTGAGTAGGCCTGAACCAGTTTTGAAGCATAACTGGAAAGTGGTTACCGAAATATCAAATGCAGCTTAGGTAATGTGACTTTGTGGTTTTCTAAGTCTATGCAGCTGCAGGGATCCCTTTCTCTTTGAATGACAGACACCACTACTGAGAACCGGTTATCCTAAATATCAGATGATGAGAGGTAGTGTGGGATATGGTAGATGGAGTGCTGAACTTGGAATCAAAGAAGCTGAGATTGAGTCCTTTACCTTTGTGACTTTGAGTGAGTCATTTACCTTTTCTGGGGCTCAGCTTCCTCATCTGTAAAATGAGGAGGCTGGAGCAGGTGATAAAAATAATAGCTAACATTTATATAGCATTTTAAAGCTGGCAAAGTGCTTTTCATCTCTTGTTTTATTTGACCTCACAAGAGCTTTGTGAAGTAGGTGCTAGTCTTTTCTTCCATTTTACAGATGAGAAGGACTTTCACCTCTCCTTCTCTGTTCCCTATGACTCTTAAGTTTGTAGAGTTCAGGTTTATTCTGCTTTCTCTCTCTGATCCATTATTTTCCTCCCTGAGTCATCAAGTTTCACAGTTTAAGATCTGGCCAGTTGTTCATCTGGTTGATTATCTAATCAAATCCTACTTGAAATTTCTCAAACCCTGATGAAATTAAAATTGTGTGATGCCAGTGTTACAGTCTTATGTCCCATATTAAGGCAGTAAAAGCCATCGGAAATATTTTGCAACAGACATGAATGGGGGTGGAATTCTATCCCAGGAGCACCACTCAGGTGAGCTGGGGTGACAGACCTGACCTCAACCAGTGAGGCTTTCCATTCCTGGTTTCTCATATGCCCTTTGGAAGCATCGTAGGGTCAGAGGCTGTCACATTTTCTGGTGAGGTCTCTGTAATGAAGATCTAAATACGCAGAGGCTCCCCATGTACACACTCCACATTTACTATAGAGAGGAAGAACAAAGAGCGTCATGTCAGAGCTGATAATCTGGGATCCAAATCAATGATGGCCATGCTACCTTGGTGAGTACAAAGTGTCCTTTGCAAGCTGATGTTTTCTTTCTTACTGTTTTCACTTTTACCCCTAAGTTAGTTACCCCTAAGTTAGCATGACAGGAGAAAAGATAGGCCACTCATGTGTCAAGAGCAAGTGCTGATAGCCATGGTGCTGAGTGCTCCAGTGTTCGCCCTTGCACTGTTGACATATTGACATTGCCATGACTTGGGTGTAACAGGGAGGGCTTTGTCCCAGGATGGAAGAATTGAAAAGGTTGTGAAAGCACTATGTCAGGGAGAACTTCACATCTCAGAAACCTTCTGGTGACCCCCGCATACTTTCTCTCCCAAAGTTGCCTTGTCTCAAGTAAGGATTCCCCCATCACCACCAACTTGCTTCAGGTATAAAAATAGATCGTTATGGTTCTGGATGCTGACACAGTATATGTCTTCAGAACTGCATACTGTATGTCTCAGTTCCTAATTTAAGATCATAGAGGCTGAGAATGACCATTTTATATTGGAGACCTTCTAGCTTTAGACATAAGAAATTCCAGTGGGAAGATAAAACATTTTTATAAAAATTTATTTAGAATGTATTTGGTGACAGAAACAGGAAGAATGGAACAATGGAGCTTCCTTTTGACTACTTGAACCGTAGATCTTGGTGATAATATTTTTGGAATGGCTTTATTTTTTTGCTGTCACTCTTAAATTGGAATGGAAATAGTGGAGTTCAATTAAGTGCCAACATGATGGCCAGACCTTCATTTTAACTCCTAGCTTCAATCCTTCCTTCATACCTGTTAGTAGCCAGAGCCAGTTGGCAAAAATTGCTAGTTTAGAGCCCAGTTGGCTGCCTGGGCTCCCCTCCTTGCCTCTCTGATGCCTGCTCTCAGTGGAGAAGCTGATGAGTGAGAAAGTAGCCACAGGGTTTATGGCTTTGAGAGAGGAGAAGCAAAAACTGGAGAGATGCACAGCCTAGATGACCAGACCCTGAGTAATGGACAACTGGCAGCTTGGTGGGAAGAAGAATGTTTATTTCCTGATTTGTTTTTCATTTTACTACCTAGTAGAAGTCACGTAGGTGTCACTCACTGGGAGCTGTGATGTATTTTGGATTTAAAATGAGAACTTCAGAGATATTGTGTGTGTAGTGTTGTAGTTTTCTTTGGATTCAGTTTTGTTTTTTAAAACAAAATGTTTGGTATGTGGGTTCCTCCCCCCACCCTTTTCCAGTTGGCAGAGCCCACAGCCCACTGACTAAATGCTTTCTGCACCTGTTTGCCACATGTGGACCCTCCCTCCTACTTTGCCTGCAATTTGAGGGTCTCAGGCTGGCGTTCCAACCATTTCATTGTCTCAGATGGGGTCTGCAAGGAAGGAGGAGGTAGGGAGGAGGATTTGTCTTGGAATACCCAGAGATCTGGCTTAGAACCATTACTGTAGTTGTGTGACTATTTGTAACACAGGAGTAACACCTGATAAGTTTGCCACGAGGATCAAATGTGATTATGTGCGTATGGTATTTTATAAACAGGAAAACACTACATGTGGCAGCTGTTATTAGTGTTACTCTTGAGGCTAATCTTAGCTCCACTGCAACAACCTCTGGACATGGCCTTCCACAGGAAGCAGGGTAAAGGGGCAGGTATAGGAAGTGTGTCTGTGGAAAGCTCCTGGAAACTCCCTCTACCAACCCAGGTCAGCAGCTTCTCTGCAGCCAAGAATCTTACAGTTGCCTAGAACACCTTAGAAGGCAAGGATCATATACATATAGCCAGTAGGTATCATCAAGGTGGTCCTGATTCATAATCTGCTTCTCTATTCACACTATCTATTGAGAAAGTACGCAAAATATCTATCTAAGTGACAACTTTTATTTTCCAAAGAAATTTTACTTATAAGATTACATTAAGTAGAATTAAAGAATCAGCTATGGATTTTCAATAAAGCATCTTTTTTTTTCTATTTTATTTGGCCATGCATTTTTCAACTAAAAATTAAATATGAGAGAAATCTTGATTATTGGATTGGATATTGAAAATTGTTTCATAGATAGATCAGTGTTATACATGCTGTAAATAGAATTGCATTTAAAACCAAGCATGCCATCAAAAATGGTACATGGGGAAAAGGGAGCACACCGGTCATCAGGAAGGACAGCTGTGAATATGAGATTAATTAGGAGTCACCAAAAAACAAGGTTAACTCTATACTATTGTCCGTAAAATCATTGGTATTTATTTTTTATCTAACCTCCAGGTTTTACTCTGCTTCAATCTTGCCAGCCTATTGTTTAAAAAAACAAAAAACTTGAGAGGCTGGTAGTGTTTAAAATTCACTGGGGAAGTATCATATTCTGGTGAAGTCATGCCGGTGGAAAGCCGGCATGAATGATAATAGGAAAATGGACAAAAGCAGAGGGAGATTTGTACAGTGATAAATGAGCTGCAATTAATCTCTGCACAACTGTCCTCCTTATATGTAAAGGAGGGTGCACTTTCGGAAGCTCTGTGCCTGGACTTTAATGGAATTTTAAAAAGAAAAAAAAAATTAATGCTTTTTTCCTCAAGCATACTTAAGATCATTATCTGTCCTTCTGGTTAGAAAACCAGCAGTTACTTTTATCTATTTATTGGTCGGCACATAGCCTAACATTTGGGGTGCTAAGGCCCCTGTGGATTGCTTCTGATCAGAGGATCACTTGCGATTCATGTAGCCAGTGGATTTATTTGGAAGCAATGTGTTGCTATTTTGAAGTCGAGGAATCTGGGGAAGGTATTTTGCATACTAAGTGAACTCTTTCAAAGATGTGACTTTGTGCAAGTTTTCTACTGAAGCTGGAAAAAAGAGGAAAAAAGAGCTTTGCCCTAATTGCCTAATATGTTCTGGGTCACCACTGAAATTAAGATTTCTTTCTTAGACTAAGCCTTAAACCAGGAATATGTGGCTGTTGTCTGGCTCATCATCACAAATCCCAAATTTGCTATTATGATGTAAATATCCACACAGTAAAGCCTTTTAGAGTTTCTGGCAATGGGTGATCCCTTCTGTGCCAAAAGGTAGGTTCCCTGGTGTCTTGCAAGCTCACAGCTTGCAAGGTAAACACTGGGTGACCTATAAGCCAGCCAGTCAACTTGTACATTGCCATATTAGGTAAGTAGCTGAGATTGGCGTCTGGGGATAAGCATTGCCGGATGGCAGCTAAACCTAACAGGCTGCTAGGAGCCAGAGTCCAAACCCAGGGAGACATGACCCAGTACTGGCACATTCATTATGGTGCATTGTGATGAGATGGATTTGCACTTAGAATTTTCATTTGCAGGCATAGTATTCCATATGATTTGAAGGCTGGAGGTTAGTTGGGGGAGGTAAGAGAAAACAGTACTATTAGCTTTCAGACTTTACCAAGGAATTAATAATATTTCCCTAATTCCTATTTATGTTTTTGTAGGAGCCAGGGGGAGGGAAGCCATATAAAATCATGTCTCAAATTATCTTAAGAACCGTACAGAATTAAGATAATTTTTAAAATGTAAAGAATTATAATAACAAAATATTTTCCAAGGACTATTTCTTGACACTGTGTACATTTGTAGCAGGGGAAAAAGGAGTAGAAACACTAGGAAAAGAAGCCTAACTAACATTGTCTTTTGGAGTGGGTTGCCTTGAATTCTAGTTTTGGCCTGATGCTTATGAGCTGTGTGACCTTGGGCATCTCAGCTGCCTTGTCTGGGCCTTCATTTCCTTCCTCTTTTGTAAATAAGGAGCTCTGGCTGGATCACAACGGTGCTTTGTAAGCTCTAAAATTCTGTGCTCAAATATGAACTTAAAGAGCACTGAGATCTCATTCTCTCTTGTTCCCTTTATTTCCCCACTGCCAATCAATAGAATGCTCTTCTAAAGGTGGCCCGGGGAGCAGTTTGTTGATTATATGGCATAACTTAGCATTTGAAGTGGAAGCATTTTATTGATGTATCCTTAATACTGGGATTCCATTTCCCCCCTGCTAAATGATAGAATTGCTAGAAAGCTGCTGAAAGGGAGGGAAAGCTTCCATCGCCTTCTGATCTGGTGAATTCCTTTCCATTCATTTTTCAGGATGACCCTGGAAATGAAATTTCAGGTAATGCTTTGTTTCCCTGGAGCAGATAGAAGCAGACATGTTGAAAGACTTGTCTGAATCCAGGTGCTGCTTCTTCCCCACAAAGAAACAAGTATGTTTGCCTGTGTTTTCAACATGGGTCTTCTGACCTACCACATTATCTTTTCACATGTGGCATCTGTCCTGCTCAGTGGGAAAATTCACATCTCAAAAATCTGGGACTTTGATTTAGCCTTAGAGTTATCCAATCAAACTGTCCCTTGAGTTTTCATTGAGATTGGTGGTCCTGAGCCTAGTCAAGGAATTGGTCTTGGACTTGTATTAATTACACATGTCTAAGGTGAGAGGTAATTGCATGCCTGAATTCTTTGCCTTCCATTAATCCTTTGTTGGTGTTGTTATTAAGCAAAGGTTCTTGGCTATTTCATAGATACAGGCACCTAACCAAACAGTCTGTTTATACCTCCCATCTCTAGTTAGGTGTGCGATGCCTTTCCATTAGGTTTCCTTCACCAGCTTTGTGCAATTGCTGCCCTTTTCTTCAGTCTTCTCCTTTCTGCTTCTCTTTTCCTTTCTTTTCCACCTCCTGGCTTCTTCCCTCCCCATCTCTATAGTATCTTACTTGGATCCACTCTTCTTCATCACTCCCAAGTCAAGAATCAACAGTATAAGAAGAAATTGAACAGTTGTATGATGAGTCTTGGGAGAAAGAGTGAAGCTTCCATTTCCCCCCCTTTTTCTCCTTAGTTTTAGTTAGAAATATATCACCACCATAATCATATTACAATAATCATAATTTTCACAACCTAGAAATGTTTGCCCCAATGTCTCCTGACTACTTTATATGTGATAAAGTCTGAGAGGACAAGAATATAAGACTTTTGAAGTTAATTCTTTATGACATTGGGAACTTTCATGGTGCAGAAGGAAACTTTGAGCAGATTAGTGCTGTTCCCTGTTAGTAATCTAATTCAATCTCCCAAGCATTTGTTAAGTACTGACTATGTGGGAATAGCTAGTGACATAAAGAGAGAAATAATCCCTGCTGCTTTCCAAGGACTTTCCATTCTACTTGAACAAATATTGAGGAAATTATGATATGGGAGATATGGGAGATGCTACGAAGCAGTAGTAAGGACAGGACTGTGAGATGGAAGTACACAGTCAGAAGGGAGGGAGGAAACTTGGTAGCCAAGAGTTCTGACTTTTTTCTATTATACTCATGAAACCCAGCTAGAAGTGTTCTGCTCTGAGTAGTAGGTGTGAGTGTACAGTATAGATCTTGTTTGGGCAGGTAGATAGCATTGTGGATAGAACCCTAGGCTGGAAGTCAGAAGGACCTGAATTTGATACCTCTTTCAGACATTTATTACCTGTGTGACCCTGGGAAAGTCATTTCTCTCTGCCTCAGTTTGCCTACCCCCCAAAATGGGGATAATCATAGCACCTACCTCACAGATTTGCTGTGATAATCAAGTGAGTTAATATGTAAGGCTCTTTTCAATGAAGTGCTATATAAATGCTAGCCATTACTACGGTTATCTTTATCATTCTTCCCTTTGAATTCTCCCCTAACCTGTGTGTTGGGTGGTTACCTCATTGTCCCTGACTCTTAGGTGACACTCTCCTTGTCCTCTGTCATATATGATTGATAAATGATTTGAAGTTCTTGGGCCACATTGCCAAAGACACAAACTTGGACACATTCAGAGGCCACCACCGTCAATCTGTGTGTTGATACATAGATGGACCTCAGGGGGATACACACAGAGTAAAGGTAAAAGTTTGGAGCAGAATATAAGATGCTTCAGCTGATGTAAAAAAAGCAGGGGTAGCAATCCTAATCTCACACAAAGCAAAAGCAGAAATAGATCTAATCCAAAGAGATAAGAAAGGAAACTATATCCTGCTAAAAGGCACCATAGACAATGAAGCAATATCATTACTAAATATGTATACACCAAGTGGTATAGCATCTAAATTCTTAGAGAAGAAGTTGAGGGACTTACAGGAAGAAAAAGACAGCAAAACTATACTAGTGGGGGACCTCAACCTCCCCTTCTCTGAACTTGATAAATCTAACCTCAGAATAAACAAGAAAGAAGTTAAGGAGGTGAATAGAACTCTGGATGAGGTAGATATGATAGATCTCTGGAGAAAATTGAATGGGGATAGAAAAGAATATACCTTCTTCCCAGTGATACATGGGACATATACAAAAATTGACCATGTACTAAGGCAAAAAACCTCACAATCCAGTGCAGAAAGGCAGAGATAGTTAATGCATCCTTCTCAGATCATAATGCAAAAAAAATTGTATGAAATAAAAGACCATGGAAAGATAGACCAAAAATTAATTGGAAACTAAATAATATAATCCTAAAGAATGAGTGGGTTAAATAATAAATTATAGATACATAGATGGACCAGCTCTTTTGTCAGCCAGTACAGTCCTGGATCTTTCTTCAAAGGCCCTGAGAATAGGAACATGTTACAATTAATATGAGTTCATTTCACCATGAAATCCTTTGCTCCTGACAAAGAACATTACCTCATAACATACATTCATTCTAGTGGTAGAATGGAGAGTTTTTAGTGTATTCGAGAGTCAGGATGATGTAACAAAAGGAAGGAGCCAGATTAGGAATTGTGAAGACCTGAGTTCCAGACCTGTCTCTGTCTCATACTGGCTGCAAATCACTGAGCATCACAGTGGTGCCCCAGGCAGCTCTGTTAAGACTTTTAGTTGCATACTGCTTATCTCTATCCTGGAGGGAATTTTTACACCTGCATCTGTGTGGCATTACAAATGAAATCACAGGTCTGGACCAAAAAAAATAAGTTCTCACCAGCAGCTGCCAGTCTTCTTTGTTATCCAATCTAAACTCCACTGTCTGACTTTAAAGTTCTTCCATTGACTGACACCTTTTCCTTCTATACACTTTCCATTGGTCAACATTCTTTTGTGTTTCTACCAATTTTGAGCCCTCAGCTCTATCAGAACCTCTCTCCTAACTACTCTCCATATAATATCTTCCTCGTTTTATATTCCTTTCATCTGACTTCTGTCAGTGGTTCCCGAATTTCTGAGGACCACCTTCTTTTAACATTAAAAATTAAAGCAGACTCCTACATTGTACTTTGACTTCCATCTAAAAACCTATATCTTGACAAAAGGCTGTTATGAATTGATAAGTGGGGGATAGAGACTGGATCTGGGATTCCATTGGTATAGGACATTTTCCTGGGTGAGAAGTCCCTCAACCCATGGAGGTCAGCATCTTCTCTGAAACTAAGTCTAAGAGAGTTGCCTGGTTCATTGCCAGCCTAAGTTCCTTACTTAGCTTCACACTGAGGGAGCTTAAGAGATCCAGATCTTTTTGACTTTGAGGCTGGCTCTCTATCCACCTGATATGTTATGATTCATAACTCTCTTAAATGGATTTGCATTTTACTAATCAGAGTGAACTCTCTGATATTTGAAAAAGTTGTTATAGAAATATGCAAGTCTGTTTTCAGTCGATATGTTTGCTTCTATTTTATTTTTTAAAATTTTTAAAATTTAATATTAAATTAACCTCTTACAGTAACTCTGAGGTCCAAAAAGGGATGGTGGCCTACAAATTGGTAAGCCCAGCCTCATGTCCTTCCCTCTGCCCTCATCCTCATGGCCATTTCATAGCCAGTTCAAGAGAAAGTAGCAAATGCAATTATGTTTGTAAAGTGCTAAGCTCAGTGCTTGGCACATAGTAGGTGCTATCTATCTATCTATCATTATTATTCTATGATCTGACTCAAAATCTACCCTGTCCTGATTAATGCATCTCCCATTTTGATAATTCTATCGGTCCATGTCCTTTTATGTTTGATATGCTTTTATTTTTTGTCTATGTCTTACTCATCTTTGGTTGTTTCATTCTTGTCCCTCCCTCTAGACTCAAAAGGCAGTGTCTTGCATTTCTTCTGCTAGGCTTCGGAGTGCCAGACTACTTGCTGCTGGCAGAAGTTACAGAGGCAAATTGAAGTAATCATATAAGGAAAAGTCTCTTAACAATTAGACCAGTCCAAAAGTGGATGAGATGATTCAGAAAGTGTAATAGGTTTCCTTTCATTCAAAGCTTAAAATCAAAGGGTGCATGACCCCTTATTGGATGTGTTTTAGAAGGGTTTGTCATTAAAGACTAAAGAGGAAAATTAGCCTGTTAGGTCCCATCCAGTTTGGAGATTCTGTCATTCAGTTTCTAGGCTGCTTTTTTTTTCCTTCCAAAGCTCTTAGCACGTTAGCTATACTTAGTATACACACAGTAGTTATTTAACTGATGCCTCTTTAAATGGCGAATGAACGAAGAGAATGTCATTATCAAGAAAGCTGTCTAAAATTCAGCCACGTGACTCCTGCAGACACATTCTGACATCTCTTAGCTAGCTAAAATGTATCTGGAAAAACTGGATAGAACAGAGTTGCTCCTGGGTTGACCCATACCACATGTCATAGTGCTGCCTTGCTGAATGCACAAAGCAAATGAAGGGATTTGATGTATTTATCAGAATCAAAGTGTTATGGCTCCATTACATTGTAAAATCATTTACTGACAATTTATAGTGTTTACCTCTCTGCAGTCGAAATCTTGCTCTTCCCCATCTAGAGCAAGGGTGCTTAATCTGGGACCCATGAACTAACTTTTTTAACAAGTTCTTATAAATGTATTTCAATTTGATTGGTTTCCGGTGTAATCCTAATATCTTTTATTTGTTTTTCTTTATTATTTATTTATTTAAAAACATGATTCTGAGAAGGATTCCACAGGCTTCATCAGAAAGTCAACACACACACACACACACACACACACACACACACACACACACACACACACGAAAACTCCTGGTTCTGGAGAGTCACTCCTGGTACATGTTGACTTGTTCATCTGGTCTTTTTAGTCTGTGTGAACAGTTTCTTGTGACTCACGATGACATCACATGATATTAATGGATATTCATTGTCACAATGTTTTTCCATTCCAAAAGTGGAACTATTTTTCTGATTCCATGAAGGTTAAAACATTACTGCTTTTGTGTAGTAAACGTCTGTGGTGGTGGTTAATGGGCAGGAGGATTTTTTAAAAATCTTCTAAGTACTTGGGTGATGTTACAGTCATGTGAGGAAGGTATAAGCACAGCAAAGGTCCCATGCTGCAGCTTCCCTTTTCTAGCCATTTTAGAGGGCTCTCCCAGCCTAGCACAGATCCAGCAGTTGCCTTATTGTTAGGGATGCTCCAGCATTCCAGGATAAATGTTCAGCCTTGCTATGGTTTAACTTAAGTCATATTCTGCGAGTGTTCGTGGAGTGTTTGCACTTTATTATTTACTTTGATTTTGGAACAGTGTTGATTTTCCTCCCTGAGGGAGACTTCAGGTAACGGAATCTTTCTAAAAATCATTAGTTATATTCAAAAGCAAGGTGATTTTCACTTTGAAAGGTTCATTAATACAATTTCATACATATCTTTTAAATATGAGGGAAGACTTAAGGGGATGTTAAAAGGTTTTTGTTTTTCCTTTTTTTAAAAAGAGGCTGTTCCTATGCAACAAGGCTGGCCATGTCTTTTCACCACATTGCGTGTTGAAATAGCTTTAGACTTGCAATAGCACTTTCTGCTTTCTGTATTTTTTTTTCATCTCTCCACATACTTGGCCTGTTTTAGATTACCTTGCGGGATGACACAACCAAAGATTTTATTTGCAGACTTGTCCAAAATATCACTGCTACCCCAAACAAATGCATGAAGTTTTTCACGGTCTACACAAGAAGATTATGCTAAAATCAAGAATCTGGAATTTATTGTATGACGTGATAAATGGGAAACAAAAAGGATTAAATGTATTTCCCCCTGGAGAGATAATATAATGTCAGGCAGTCTTGCCTCATGTTAGGAATGTACATGAAGAAATAAAATCCAGTGAGAAAAATGAGAATACCACTTATGACCATTCTAAGTGTAAAAAGAACACACACACATACATACACACACACACACACACATACTGAACGAACTGAATTCTAAAATTTTCAGTCATGCAGGTTTTCTTGTATATTACAGTAACTTTCATTGAAATGTCCCTGACACTTTTTAATTTGTGAAATTTATTGACAGGTAATACATAAAGTCAAGGACCATCTTTCTTCTGTAACAGGCATATATACAATCAATAGCTTAATCTTCAGGGAGCAGTGCCTGACTTGCCCTGTCAAGCTTTTGCCCATATTTCAAAAGAATGGAAATAATTGAAAAGGCAGTTGCTAGCTAGAGTCAGGCAAAGGCATGAAGCTTTTGTGGGAAGCTTGGTGCAAGTACTGGTCAGTCAGCTTTCCCAGATGCCCCTAGGGTCTGTTAATGTGACAGCCTCAGTGCCCATTAAGAGTGGGTCTGGATACCTCTGTGGGATTTTGTTTTTATTTTCCATTGCAAGCTTGTTCAAGTGACATGTGCTTTTATGATGAATAATTTGCAAGTGTTTGCCAGTTCATGGTTGGGAGCTTTTGATTCTGTCGGCTTTTTAAGGGTCCTTTACTCTATCTCATCATTTGATCTCACTTAGACAGTCTTCTCTCTTCCTTTTCTTTCTCTGGTTGATGGTTGTTTCCCACTCATTCCCATTGCAGAGGCTCTTATTTCTTGCTACACTAAGGATTAGCAGCATCAGACTATCGCCGTCATTTCTCACCATGGAGCTAGGCTACTCATCCCAGAAGTTTTTGTGCCATAATGTTCTATGACTCATACATGCCTTTTGGCTTCACTACCTTCAGGAACTGGAAAACAGTTCAAATTAGTTTTTTTCCTCCTTGTAAAATACTAGTGGTATTTTAGAATAAGGGAATCGCCTTCTTTTATGCTTATGATGACATACTATGGATTCTCAAATTCTATGATTCAGTTCACATTTATTTTTTTCTCTCTGTGCCTTCCTCTTTCCAAAATATGTCATGTTATCTCTTTGTCCTTTAGAAAAGGAAAGAAAAAGAAATCCGTGCTAGGAATTTCATGTTCAGGAAACTACTTGTTACATCTTCATTCTGTTTTATCCACTTAGGAAATGAGCTTCTCTGTTGATCCAAGTTCGGGACCAGATAGACATGAATTTCAACCTTTTGATATTCTGGAATTTGTTAGATCTATTATTTTCCTCACTGTAGACCTTGCTTTGGAGGATCATAGATTTAGAACTTCAGCATCATTAAGTCTAGCTCCTTTATTTTAAAAGTGAGGAAACTGAGGCTCAAAGAAACTCATTGTACTATGCAGCTCATACCTGAGGCAGGAGTAAAACCAAGATCTTGGGGATAACTTTTACAGGCCTCGGAGTCCTTGTGCCTCAGGAAAATTGTGTGGACTCGGTCTTTAGGAGGAGACTTTACAGGTGCTGTTGGAATGCAATATGGGATTTTTGTCTAAGGATCACAAGGTTGACACAATTTTAGAGGAACCCAGCCACACAAGTATTAAAATCCTTGATAAAACTAAGCCAGAATTGGTAAAGAAGTCAAAGCTAAGTAAAATGAATGTTGTCAGGTCCTGAGGAGAATAAAATAGCTGTCCCAATGGGATTCATTGGCCTCCGTTGCTTATGAGGGCCAATAAGGAAATAAATCAAAAGAAAGATAATATATATATGTACTAGAAGGAGGATGCAGGGGAGAAGTATGGTAAAAAAAAAAAATAAACTCAGCAATCTCTTCCAAACTAATGTATAATGGGTTATTCAATGCTTTCATTTCAAAAATGGGCAGAGGGGAAGTATGGTTCACCCTCCCACCTCATCCTCCAACCCCAAAAACTGTTGGTAAATATGATTTCGAATCAAGAGGTAAAAGAGACCAAAGGCTTATATAATGCTCAGAATCCATTAATTCAACAAATATTTTTGAGCACTTCTAATGTAGAGTCCTTTTTCCAAATAGAATACAAGGAAATCTATAACATCACTTCTGCCCTTCAGGACCTTCCAATCCATTTGGCAGACACTGGGGAGCAATGGGAGGTTCTGGGGGAGGAGAAGATTGTCAGGAAATGAGGTGATCATAAAAAAGAAGAAAGGATCTAGAAAGTGAGACAGAAAACAACAGAGTTGATAGTGTTAAATAAAGTTTTATGTTGTGGTTTCTTTCTTTAATCACCTCGGAGTTTTTTGGTGATCTCCAAGAGGATTGGAAAGCACTCCTTCCACTATATCAGCAATAACTGCCATTTATTTGTTGAGGTTTTACCAGCTATGTAACACAGTACTCCAAATGAAGTTGAGTAGATTTAGAGGACAGAAGTCCCTGCCCTCAATTAGTATATAATCTTTAAAAGAGTAACACATAATCAGCAATTGTTATACAGAGGCACACATTAGCTGTAATGGAGTCAATGGGGTCACCTCAGTGAAGAGCTGGTTTGGGTCTGGGAAGATAAGGGGTCCTGTATAGTGCTGGACTTATCAGTTCATCTCTAAACTGTAAATTAAAGAGCAGTGACTGATCTGCATTGATAAAGAGGAATTACTTCAAAAGTTGTCTACACCAAAGAAACCATCGGTCCAACAAAAAATAACACTGCCCCAAAATTGGGGGACCTCATTATTGCCTCTCAGTCGACCATAAGCAGAGGATTCCAACCCCTGACAGAACAGGCTGACAGAGGAAGTGGGCTGGTACCAGAGAGAGTAAGGCGCATCGCCTGGACATCTGACCCTTCCCAGCTGTTTCCTTTCTGATGATATTGTATCTCTTACCTCCTCCACTCTTACCTAAAATCCTTCTGAGCATCCCCCAAGCCATGCCCTGCCTCCTCCTTGTGATCTCTAACCTCGGAGGGAAGGCACTGGCTCCTTAAAAGTCCCATGCTAGGAAAGCTGTTCTGTAGACTCATCCGAATTGTAGAATTATTTTCTTTTGCTCATTTTTGGAGTAAAACTTTTTTTTTAAATGAAACCTTTGAAATGTTTCCTGTGAAGTATGCTGATAAGTACTGAAGATCCTATGGTTTCTTCAACATGGAAAGTGTTAGCGTTACTTAGTAAATCCAGTGGAAATGAATTTCGTGTCCTTCATTTGCCCGTATTAAGGTGGTAGTTGTTTCTTTATTGGAGGGACAATATGTAGATATACCAGGTTTGTGGCAACATTTTCTCTCCTGATTTTGAGGGTTCGTTCCTTAAAATTCTTTTTTTATTTGCATTAAAGGTGTTAAGGTATAGGTGAGTGTCAGTAGACATGTAGGTAGTTGCTCCATAGATCCCTTCTCTGTAAAAGCTCAAATTTCTTTTTTTCTGTAATAACATTGTCAGATTGCTTGGAAACTGTCTATGCTGCTTACTGTAATGTCCACAAGACTACTGTGTTTTCCCTTTGGATAAAGATTCCAAGGCAGGGAGATTAAGTGATACAGCCATAGCTCGGAGTTGCATTGGCAGGAGTTGGGGCTGCGTTTCTGTAATTCCTTCTGACAGCTTTGACTGCATTTAAATCTGCCGCTCACTTTATTTCTTTAGCACAGAGCAACTAAGAGATTTAAAAGAAAGTAATTCAGGTAAAGTCCCATCACATCAAACTTCAACGAAAATAGCCAGATTTTTTTCTCTGTGCTGAAATCTCATCGAAGTGCATACTGCTCAGAAATGAATGGGAAGCTTACAAATAATTGAAAGGAAACACTGTTTATTCAGGTTGTCATCAGTTCTGCCAAAATACAGTCATTTTCCAGAGCAAGGGTACAAGAGTGGGAGTGATGCTGAATTATTTTGTCATATCTCATGATTTTCTGCCAGAATCAACTGCTTTCATCCTAAATATGCCCCTTTACCCAAACTATTGGAAGACAAGAAACATTCCTTATCAGCCCTGACCATGAAATGAGGTTTCCAAGTGAGTTAATCAGGATCCTTATGTTAGTGTTTGCTCACAGCCTCCATTTTTTTCTAGGATGACGCATGAAGTTAGCAATCATAACCATTATGAGTGCTGTTCAAGTTTTTTTTTTTGCCATCAGAGTGCCTGACACATAGTAGGCACTAAGTGCTAATGTCTTCTGCTGCTGATACATACATAGCCACCGAGTTTGCCTCCTCTTCTTAAGATCATATATTGTCGACTTAGGTAACTTTTCATTAAACCCACTAATTTTTCATTTGAGAAACCAAAGTCCTCAGATGTGAAGTGAACTGTCCAAATTGGTGCTCTTTACAACTGCTTTGAAAAGCCAGAATTCAAACCCAGGCATCTGGGGCCATTCCACAACATCATGAGGGGTAGATTTTAACAAACATTTGTTTTGCTTCCTTAACGTCTCCCACCACTACCCTGATATCCCTTTATTATCACAAAGTGATTTCTACCTCCTCAAATTTTTCATGATTTGTTACCAAGACAGAGTTCTCCTTTGCATTTATCACATTTTCCTTTGTGTCATGGTTATCTGTCTGTCTCTCCCCTATGTCATCCTTTTCCATTTAGATTATAAACATGCTGAAAGCAGAGTCTGTGTTTCATCTATATTTGCAGTCTTTGTTCCTAGAATACAGAAGCTACTTGGCAGATATTTGATGAATTTCATTAAATTGGTACCCTGATTATAAGAGATGAAGTAAGAAGAATTAAAGATGACCCCCAAAGTTCCACATGTGGGAGACAGAGGGGATGAGAGTACACTGACAGGAATGGTGATCAGAAAGAGGAATAGTTTTGGGGAAAACATAGTGGGGCTGCTTTGAGATGTGCTATGTTTTAGGAGGAGATGACTTATGGTCAGAGAGAGATATCTGTCTGGAGAGGGGCTTACAGATTTGGCCATAACCTATATAAAAGTGAGAATTAATAGTCTGAGAGTGAACAAGGGAAAAACATGAAAAAGCCAGGAGAGTTCAAACTCTTGGGGAACAGCCATTTTAACAGATGGGCAAGAGTCAAATGGGAGAATCAGGAGACTGTGGCCTGTTTGAGGTGAACAGATAGAGATTGTCTAGAAGGAAAAAGACACTTAACAGTATCAAACATTGCAATAATATGAAGGAAGATAAAGATTAGGGAGAAGGTCATTGGACTTGATGATTAGGAAATGATTAATTGGTTTTAGAGATAGCAGTTAGTAGAGATGGAAATCAGATTTCGGAGAGAAGAACAGGGAGTGAGGAAATGGAGCTATGATGTGTAGACAACTTTTTCAAGAGTTTAGAAGTAAAAAAGGGAAAGAAATAGGATTAAGGATATCCTAGTGTGTACCATACAAATGTTAAGAACTTGGCAGGTCCAATGATGGGCACCAAAGATAAAAAAAAACAAAACAAAATCATCTCTGCCTTGAAGAAACTTATATTTGATTCGGAGGATGTGATGCACATTCAAATCAGTTGATACAAAGCAAATAAGTAATACGAAATCATTTCTAGAGGAAGAATACCAATTAATTGGGGGAGTTGGAGAGAATCAGTAAGTGGAGTAACATATGCAAGCATTGCTTTTTAGAAATCCAGAGATGCTTATGATTAGGTGACAAAGGAATACATACCAGACATGAGAACTACGTGTCCAAAGGCATGGGGGTAGGAAAAGGCCTCTCATGCTCAGCAAATAGCTAACTGGTCAATTTGACCATAAAGCAAAGTGTATTAAGGGGATCAGTACAAACTTGGAAAGGTAAGTAGGAGCCAGATCGTGTAAGGATTTAAATAGCAAACCAGGAATTCTTATTTTTATCCAAAGAGGCGAGAAGAAGCCTTTGAACATTTTTGAATAGGAGGATAAAACGGAGGTCAGTCAATCAATCAACAAGCATATAGGTGCTATTACATATCAGGCAGTGTAATCACCAGGGATACAAAGAAAGGCAAAAACAATGACAAAAGTCCTCTAAAGGGGAGACAACATGTAAACAACTTTGTGCAAACAAGATACAGCTATATAGATTACACACCCACACCCACATACCAGTGCCTGGCACATAGTAGGCACTGGCTAAATGTTGAGAGACAGAAGTTGGAGGAAATGAATAAGGAGTAAACATTAATATTAAGGGGAAATCAGGAAAGCCTTCTTGTAGAAGTGGGAAGTCAAGGCATCCAGAAGGCAGAAATGAGGAGGGAAAGAATTCCAGGTAAGAGGGATTAACCATGCCTGGTGTTGGAAAATGAGACGGTGGGGAAGATAATTACTAGAGTTGGAGCCTGGGAAAGAGAGATGCTTATAAAAGGATTAGCTTTTTAGGAAGCAGAGAGATATCTGTTTTCCTATGACCAGAAGTAAGGTGAGAGTAGGTTGTTGTGCTGAGAAGTTTTGAGGAATGGAGGGGGGTAGTTGAGGACGCCCACATCGATGACCCCTTCTTATTGAGGGTATCTTCTGTTTTAATGTTTACTCCCTTGAGGAATAAGGGTTTGGAATAGCGCACTTTGAGGAAATGAGATAAAAAGACAGAGTAGAGTTGAAGGAATGCCAAGTTGAAAACTGATAACGTTATCCCAAATGAGTCGCAATGAAAGAATTACACAAACTTCAGTTGAGACATATTGCACATTAAGGATAATAACAATAACTGGTTTTTATTTAGTACTTTAAGATTAACCCAGTGCTTTATCAATATCTCATTTTAATCTGTGAGGTGGGTGCTGTTATTATGAGGAAACCAAGTCAAACAGGGGTTAAGTGACTTGCCCAGAGTCACAGAGCTAATAAGTGCAGGATGCTGAATTTGAACTCCGATCTTCTTGATTCCAGGTTTAAGGCTGAATCCACTGCCCCATCTACCTGCCTCTTGGCGACCATCCACCTTAAATTTAACAAAGGTAGAATCAACTCCTCTGGCATGACTGTGCTCAGGGTCTAAGCATGGATAGTAACTGAGGGATCCAGTAAGAGGTGGACTGACATCAGACTTGGGAAACTGAGAATATAGAATATAGCTCTGCCACGGCCTGATCACAGGCAGAGGGTTCTAGGCTCCCTTGTCCTCAGTGCCTTCATCTGTAAAATCACAGTATTTTTCCTGGATGCTCTAGAGGCCCTTCCTTCTCTGAGCGCCTGTGATTCTATTAATGGCCTTCACCTTCATTGTGTGCTAGAGCAACATTACTATATTTGTTCTTTAAATGAACTGGAGCTCAAAACAAATGGGGCAGTTCAAAGGACGAGTGTAACCGGAAACTTACCGAACACCTTCTGTCACAGATTAATATTTTGAGGGCTCATGGTCATATCTGTCTTTTCTTTTCCCCACAGTTTCACTCGTATGTTGCCCATAAATCTTGAGTTTTCTGTGTTCTACCTTGGCTGCCTATTAGGTGAAATGCTTCACTGAGTGATATTAGTGAAGAGCCTGGGAACAGTTTTGCTTCTGCTGTTCCCCCAATTCTCCCAGCAGTTTTTGTGATTTTGGGGAGAGAGCCTAGGGATTACTTTCCGGTGCCTGTGAAGATGGTTAGCCTTCAGTCGCTCACTGCCTCCTGTCCTTGGCCAGAAACTTGTCTTGTCATTTGGCCTCTGCTTTGAAGTGGTAATATTATAAATCTCCCAATCACTGTTATCCAGTCTGGTTTAGTATTCATGTGCCTAATTTCTCCTTGTAATCTGATTACTGGTTCGAGCTATTGCAGCCTGCAGCGAGCTGCTGTGCATTTACCATCCTCCCCAGGACGCGAGTGCCTGACAGTGCTGGTCCTGGGCTATGGAAAATCTCAACACGATTTTGCTTAGACGGGCCTAGGGCTGTGGCTGGTTAAGAATGAGCTGCTAGAGGAGTTTCTGTTAGGCGAATCCTTTGTTTGTGCAACCATGTTCAGAAACCCTTGGATTTCCAGCTTTGTGGAAGCTATTGAGTACTCTGAGGAGCAAGGTAAGCGACAAGAGATTCTACAGAAAGCTGTTACTCCTTTCTGTCAGTAATTGCCTGAATGCTCTGTAACTCCAGCTCTTGGGAGGGCACTTTCTCCTAGAAATGCTAGTTATTAGTATCCAGTAAGCTATGGAGTCTGATATTTCTCTTAGAGGATACTTGCAAAAAATTCAAGTTCTTTAATTAGTTTATTTTAGAAATGCATTAAATTTAAAGCATGAGTTGGGGGGGGGGCGGGTTATTAGGGATGAACATTTTAGGATTTTTCTTTCCTGCTCAACAATTACAAGTATTTCTACCGTCTAAAAGCTTTCAGCAAGGACACTTGCGACCCGTGAATAATTAAACTTCTCATCAAATTCAGAATCGGTTGGGTCACGGATGATTCTGTCAACCCAGTGCTCTATACTAAAGTACCTCCAAATGTCTGATCTGTTTGTTTGGATGAACTCATTCCACGAGACAATTTGGAATGGGGGTTTGCATTTGCAGTGGCTTCTTTTTCAGTTTATGGGAGAGTATGTGCTTTCAATTTAACTACTAAAATATACCAAGTACTCAATTTCCTGCCTGAACAATAATGAAATGTGCAGATTCTCTTGCAGTCACTTGGCGTTCAAACATTGCCTATCAAAAATGGCCCTTAGCAGAACTTCAGTATTTGAAAGTGACAGGCATCTGTCTGCTTCCAATGGTGCATTATACTATACTTTGTGACAGTCTCAGCTGACTTGTAAAAGGCACAGACAAAACAGCTAAAAAAAAAAAATCCCAAGCCAGCCACAACCAAAATATTACTGAGTGTCTGTTAGATACAAGGCAAAAAAAGAGAAGAAAAAAAAAGCACAGAACTTTTCATTGGAGTTGTTTTTTCCATTCTGCGTCCTTCCTCGGTTGACAAGTTTACAATTACCAGGTTTAAATATATATTTTAATGGGCAATGAAGTGTCAACATTTACTCCATCTTGTACCTCTTTCCCCATCAGGTTCCTTGCCCCCACATCTTAGGTAGTGAAAGCTCATCTCGGGGGGGATAAAGTTTCTGCAAGTGGTTTGCTTGTGGTTTTCTGGGTGGACAAATGATCACTGTGCCAAAAGCTGTAAAATAGGTTACATACCATTAGAATGGTTATAAATTTTACCCACGCCTGGTTTTTATTAACCAATTCATTCTATATATGTGTTTCTTCTGTGCAGAATTATTACCAGCTGCTCTTACATAATGTATATCTGGTCTTCAAAAATAAGTAGTTGGTTAATAGGATGAACTTTTATGATTAAGATTTAGTTTAAAAAAAGAAAAGGAAAAAACCTAAAGATGACTTATTGCAAAAGAAAGTGTAGCAGAGATCACAGGAACAGGATTTCCCAGCAGATGAGGGGTTTCAGAGTTCCTAGACTGTCTTTATCAAAGTTTGCTCAGTCACTTCTAAGAGTAAGTTGGCATTAGTTTAAAATTAAACTAAATTAAATTAAAATTACATTAGAGCATTCTCCTTGCTCCATTTTCTTCCCTTTAAATAGAGAAGTTGGATGAAAATTTCTACAAGGGCTTGACTAAGTGTATTGGTGGGAAATGCTGGCTGGTTCCAGAACAAATGTCAAGCTTGCCCTGTCTCATATTAATGCTACACATTAATATTAAATGTTTGAATAAAATTGGTTTCTGGAAAAGCTGTCATCTTACATCTATGACTCTTATGAGTGCTATTATTTTGATTGTTTGAAAGGCTTGGTGGGGGGGGACTTTTTGTTTAGAGGAATATTACTGTTAAGATTCAGTTTCTTAATCTGTATAATGAGGATCATAATACCTTTGATGCCTAGAAAGTTCTTTGTAAACTGGAAATTATATAAATATGACCTTCTATTACTTTTCTGATCCACCAGGGAAATACCTTCTTTAGACGCTAAATAGTTTGATGTTTTTGGATAAAGAGGCTGACTTGTTTTTCGGTTGTTGTTGCACAATGAAATCAATGTTTTCTCTTCACTTCCTATTCTGCCATTTCAACATCATCTTCTTTCTTTACTCTCAGATTTCAACAAGAAAAAATCAAACCTCCTCCACCTACCACGTCAAAGGAGACCATCAAGGTAAAATTATCTTAATGCTGTAAGGAAACTTAACTTATTTGATATTAACTTTATAGAAGCCTTTGAAATGCAGGAGACAAAGCTTTGACAGTATAAGTATTGAGAACATGGTGGTGTGGTGTTGCTCTCTGGCTTAGGAGAGGAGCTACTTCTCTTTTCTGTACTCCAGAGTCCTTTATCTGTTAAAAAAAAAAACCCATCTCAGAGGAATTTGAAATCTCCACTCAAGTCCTTGGAGTTCTTAAATTTCTAATCTCTGCTCTAAGATGGTTTTTTAAAATGATGTTCCTGTAAGAAAGATAGCTAAGTCAGAAAATACTTCCCTTTGGGGTGTTCCTTTCCTTGGTTGTTGAGTCTGGGAAATATGTGTAGTCTATCTCAGAACTGTTGTCTTGAAGTTGGAGTGTCAGTCATTCTACCATATAATCAGCCACATATCACAAATGAGAAAGACCATAGAACATCTACATCCCAAGGTGGACACAAGGCAAAGCATTAATAGATTAAAGAAAAAAGTGGCCTCTATTTAAGTAGATTTCTGTTGGTTACTTTGTTTGGGGATATGACTGGCAAAGATCTCTACCCTGTTTCTCAACTAAATATGAATTGAGACAAAGCTTCATGAGAGTTTGTCTACAATTCTACACTGTGAGCTTGACCAGTGTGAAAACAAGGGGGCCTGACATTCATTCCCACAGAGCTAAGTGTAGTTATAAATGGGACAGAAGCAGAGTTAAATGCAGGAGTTAAAAGCAGTTGCAAGGGTCAGTGATTGATGCTCCATGTCCACTCTCTCAGTACGAGAGAAGCAAGACCCAAACAAAACAGCATGGTAGAACTATTGCAGGTTATACAACTCAACCTCATCTTAAGAAATTTCCCTTTCCTGCTCTTTAGGGAACATTTTTTAAAATTCTGCAAGTAAGATGGCACACTTTAGTCTATTGGGTTCTCTTGTGGTGTACCAGGTCATTGAACCTGTGCTGGAAGCAAGTCTCTGAAGAAAACAGGATAATTCTAAGAGACCTGATTTGTGACAGCTGTCCAAAAATGGAAATAGTGAGAAGGAAAAGAGGGAAGATTCTGTAGTCATGCTCTGCAAAATCAAGTCATTTTTCACAGCAAGAAAAGAATGAGAGAGCAGAGGCTTTGAGGAAGAAAGTTGCTCTCTAAAACTCGTGATGTATGAATTTACTTGGATGTAATAAGATTACTCCTTCCTTTTCATGATATTGCATGTAAAATGGAGAAATAGTCATTTACACCCCAAGGACAAAGTTGACTATAAAATGTATTTCACTTCTGCATAGAGAAGGTTTAAAAAAAGGAAGATAGTGTATTTTACTCTCCCTAGTCCCCTTAATATACAAGATCCAAGATAAGAGAGATCAAACTGTAGGCAGTTCAGTGTACGACATGCATGGTTAATATTTCTTATAATCATAATAATGACCCCAGCCTTCAAATCAGGATAATAGCAGAATATCTTTGCTGCTGGCACTTAGATCAAATTGCCCCCTGTTGCTTTTGCTGAGGATGTAAGTAGGTTAATGGGACATGTATTTTTAAAAAATTCCTCATCACTGAAGCAGATTAGTTACTCAGGGAGAGATAGAAGGGAGAAATGCTAAAGAACAAAAGTCATACAGAGTTACCAAGTATTTCAAATGACCTGAGTTATGTTTTAATGATTTCTCCTTCAGTGTTTGGATTTTTTTTCTATTAAATTAAGAGTCAACTATATTTTGAGAGGGGAATCTACCATTTCCCTTTCTCTTTCCCCTTTCATTTTTCTCCAGCCCCTGCCTCTTTCCCTACTTCATAGACAGATGTTTCCTTCACTTGACCTTGTCATGATTGCTTTAAGCTCTTATCCTCCCTCTGTCCCTGTCTATCTCTTTCCTTCTCTAGCTGTCTCTATTATTTGATCAACTAGAAAGAGTCACCTTTGCTGCCTCTCCCTCCTTAACACTTTCTAGTCCCCTGAAGTCAAATTCCTTACCACTCGTTGAAACTGGGGTCTGAAATGTTAACAGAGATCTCTTCATTGCTCCCTGTTCACTCCTACATCTCCAGCCACTCTCCAGTTTCCTGTGCTGGATCATCTGTTTTCTAGTCCCTCCATGTAGGACCCTATCCTCAGGTCCCTTATCTCTCTCTCTTTTCTCTTTGTGATCTCATCTATTCCCAGGGATAAAGGTATTTCATTATTTCTCTGCAAATGATTATTCTCAACTGGATATGTGTGTGTTTGCATGTGAACACAATAGATGTATGTATGTATGTATGTCCGTAATGTATGCATAGATGTATATATCCAATCCTAATCTCTCATGAACTCTTTTCCCCTATATCCAGCTGCCTGCTGGACATCTCTGCCTAGATGAGCAGCTCACCTTCAAACTCAACGTGTCACTCCACCTTCAGCCCAGAAGAATTTGAAATCTCTTCTCAAATCTTTGGAGTTCTTCCTCATTTTAAAAAAATCTCTGTTGAGGGTAGCACCATCCTTGCAGTCACCTAGGATCATGACTTCAGATTCATACTGGAGTCTTTCCCCCATGTTCCCCACATTCAGTTACTTGACAAATCTTGTTGATTCCACCTCTGTGACATCATTTGTATTTTACTCCTTCCATCTAGCTATACAGTCCACACTCTCTTTCTGGTCCTTGTTACCTGAACTGGAATAATAGCCTCCCTGTTGACACCTCCCCTCTCTCATCCATCTTCCACTTGGCTGCTAAAGTCATTTTCCAAATACACAGTTTTGGCCATGCCAGTCCCCTACTCAAGAAACTTCATTGTCTCCCTACTGACTCTAAGATGAAGTACAAACTCCTTTGCCTAGAATTGAGTGACTTTTATAACCTGACTCAAATCTCCCTTCCCACTCCACAACTCCTGGTTTCCAACCAAACTTGACTAATTGTTTTCCCCTAAGTGAATATGCCATCTCATGACTCTGCATTTGGATAAAAAAATCCTTCATGCCTGAAATGCACATCATCTTCATTTATGACCCTTCAAATCCTCTTCCTCCATTAAGTTCATGTGCCTCCTTCTCCATGAAGCCCCTTCCCCTCCTGTGTTCACAGCGCTCTCAGCCCACACAGACAGTCCCAGAGTTTGCAGAGCTCCCCTTCCCCTTGTCACTGCCTGCCTGTATCATACTTAAAAATCTACATTTGAGTTGCCTCCTCTGGTTGAATTAAAAGCAGGGATAGTTTCATTTATATTTCTACAGTTGGAACAGTGACCCACAGCGGAGAAATCAAAGATCCAGTGCAATATCTGACTGTCCACACTATCTGTATGTAGTAATTTGCCTAATAAATAAATATTTGTTGCATTATTGAAATTGGTGATAATTGAAGTATTTGCCTTTGACTACTTTAACCCAACCAACAATGTAAAATTAGACAATGAGCAAATGTAAATGTTTAGATGGAAATGTAGAATGAAGTTAGAATAGAATACATTCAGGATGATGATAAGTTTTCCTAGTCAGTATAAGAAAAAGAACAGAAAACCTAGGTTTGAATCCTGGGTCTGTAGTTCCGTCCAAGTTACTGCCCTCTCTGCACTTTGACTTCTTTATCTGCAGAATGAAAGAATTCTGTTTAGATCATCTTTCCAGCCCTAAATCTTAGGGCCTTTGTCTTGGGTTGATATTTGTTTCTGTTTTACCTTTATGGATCAATGTGCCCTATATTTAGCTGTTCTGCTAATATGAAATACTTTAGGAATTTGACTTGTGAAGAGCGTTGATATGCTCTCCAGGAATAAATGTACTTGAAGTGATGAAATGTCAGAAAGGTGATGGAGTGGACCAGTAAATATTGGCGTGAAAAGATTCAGCAGATTGTCCGATTAGGAGACTAGGTGCCTCCTACCTCTAGAGGTCCTTTAAATAAGCAGACAGGAAAGTGGGGTGGGGGGTGGCAGGGAGACAGGGAAGTGCAGACATTCAGTTTTGAAAATGACCTTTCTGGGTATGCAGTCGGAGCACCTCGATGAGGGCACAGGTGCCATAAAGATGAATGATATGGGAAACAAAGTGTTGTAGGGATGGCAGAATTTCATTCTAATACAGAAAACGTTCCAGACGAGATCCAATTATTCGAGAGAGTCACATAGAAAGCTTCTCCCTAGGTACCTGCTGTTGCTTATCTCAACTCTAGGTTCTATCTGTGTGATCAATGCAATTATTGCTACAGTGTCCCTAGTCCCACTAATTATACACTTTTCATCATTTTTCCTTTAAAAAAAAAGATCCTTTTGTTCTGTCAGGCATCTAAAAAGGACCTTTAAAAAAGACTGCTTTTGTTTTTCCTGCTTTCCTTTTTAATGTTGAGTGCCATTGAGCACTCTCTTTCCTTTTTTCAGAAATCTTTGGCTTCAAGTATTATTCCTTCCTCCATAAAGCATAATAATAATAATTCATTCTCATTGTCAGTAATTAACTACATTTAGATGACATTCTAAAAATCATTAGTTATGACCATAAGTTTTACCTTTCCTACAGGCAAGAACTAAGCCTTTAAAAAAATATATAAGGATCAGGTTTTTAGTGTCCTAGCCTAAACAATGTGCTTAGGGAAGAGAAAATACAGTAGATCAGAAAAAATTCTGTACATCAAATTTAAATAGAAATGAGGGCCACTTAATCCTGCATAAGGATCCCTGCAGGCTACATATTGACTTAGAAAATTGCATATTCATATTATTTTTATTGATTTTCCTTTATTTATATTTATTATTCATCCATATTATTGTATTGTATTTTTATTTTATTAAATATTCCCCAGTTACATTTTATTCTGGCTTGGCACTCAGGAGCATGGTAGAGATACCTTGGCTATACGTAATCTCTTTGCCTAATTATTTTGAAATATGGAGAAGTTCTTTTGCTTTACATTTCTTTGTTATGATGTCTTATTCCGATGCAGTTCTAGAGTATGCTCAGACTTCCTTGACCTTTGAGGAACATTTTGCATCCCAGCTAGTTTTAAGACCAAAAAAATTGAACATATAAAGACAATTTTACATAGAAGTGTTTCCAGATTCATGTCTTTCCCCTGCCCCCAAATCCAGTATTTCCCTCTTGCCTCTCAGATAATATGCTCAATATTCAAAGACCGTCACCAAATGTTTTCCCTTTACCTATCCATATTTATTTCATTTTTATACCTCTGTAAGTATCTACTCTTCCATCCCAAAGCTCTTACAGTTCCCTAAATTCAACACTATCTCCCACCTCTTCTATGTTCCTCAAATATACAACAGGTTGTAGTAGAAATTCTGTTTAACTTGTAGTCATAAGAGCTGGGATATTGGCTGTCTGTGGGGCTTTGGACCATTCCCTTTGCCTTCCTGGACCTTCGTTGTAGCAAATGACCTTTGAGGTCTCTTCCATCTCTAGATATATGTTCTTCCGAATATATTCTCTTCTCACCTCCAGTTCTTAGCTCCCTTCAGAGCTCACCTTAGGTGAAGCTTTGCCTTATCCCCTTAGCTATTAGTGCTTCCACCCTCCTCATATTTTTTCTGTTTGCTTAGATCTTTAAAGGTCCCTTACCAACCTACCCCCAGCAGAGTGGCAGCTCCATCCACGGATTGTTTTTTCTTTCTTTTGTTTTTCCAGGTCTGGTTTAGTGCCTCCCACATAGTGGGTGTTTATTCAATGCTTTCTGAATGAAAAGTGAATCTTATCATATGATTAGGTGCTAGGAATAAAGTACAATCACAGGGATCCATTGGTCTAGTCTTCTTATCTCATGTATTCCTATTTCACTATCTTTTCCATCTGGTTATAATGCTAAGAGCTAGAAGAGCTGATCTTATTATCAAAGGGCATTATTACCAACTGTTGCAACTTGCTTGTTTTGTTTATGGGTCAGCTGATGCCCATTGAGGTTAAGGGACTTGCCTTTGGTTAAATAGCCATGAAGAGGGAGGTTCAGCATTACAATCCATTTGGTTTCTCAAAATCTTGGTCTAGTGCCCCCTTGGACCTTGGTTGCTTTTGTTGACACAATTATTGACATTTTGTCACAAATATCTTGGTTTTCAGAATTTTCTTAGGCTTTGATTAATTGGATAATATTTAGTTTTCAGAGAGAATTTTCACTTGAAGAAAAAGAACAACTTGCCAGTCACGGAAGGGATATCGATGCTCATCTTTTAGCTGTACTTCCCAAAGGTGAGTGCCCTCTAAATTATTTATCCATTTCTGATCCATGTGAGTAGCAATAAAAATGTTACCTCAGATTTACTTTAAAGGAAAATCTCTCAATATTTTTCATAACATTGAGAAAAAAATTTTCATATGGAAATGTAATGATATCTACCCCTACCACCCAACTAATTCTAGTATTATGTTTAGTCCATTGTAAAGGCAATAAATGTGTTATAATCTCTCTATGGGTTTGGTTTTTTTAGCTGTTTTAGCTAGAAAAGACAAGATGGGGTCGGGGATAAACTCCATTAACCAGGATTTTCTCTGCTCAATAAAAGGAGCCCAGGATTTCTTCCACAGAACTGATTCTGATGCCTCATAATAATATGCAGGTAACCTCCATGTCTCAAGTTGTGTCACTTATCACTTAGACAGAAGTGTTACGGACTAAGGACTCACACATATCTGGCTTCTGAGAATTGAATGGTTTTTGACTGCAGTATCCTATAAAACAGATGAAAATACAAAACAGTTCCCAGTCCAGCACAACCCTCTTGTACTTCTTCCAACATTAATTTAACTGTTGGTCATCATGTGTAATATTTGTCCACACATTCCTGGACTAGCAAAAGCTATCCAAGTAGTGGTATTCTCACTAACAAGCCAGAAGCCATAAAGAAATGGCAGCTCAGTGGAAGGATGACAGTTTGTATGTTCTTTTCAAAGAAATGGCAGCAGGGAGACTTGTTAGAGTCGTTTTTAACTTGCACCTGAAGCAACAAGAACATCATTTCATGATGCTCTTGGTCATCTCCCCTTGTAGCTATCACACTATTTATGATCATGATGATCACAAACAAGGGCCATCATGGGGAGACTTCCACTTATGGGCCAACATTTGTTGTAGAAGATATCGATTCATGCTGTGGAGAAACTGACAAGATTATAAATTTAGAGCTGGAAGGAACGTTGGAAGACATAGGGTTGTCTTCTTGCTCATAATATTGTCTGATTTGTTCAAGATCACACTGAGTCAGGATGTGAATCCAGGTCTCCTGAGATACAGATGAACTCTAATGTCCCTTTCAAATCTGAATCCTATAAACATAGAGCTTGATACCTGGTGGCTTCAACGTGAGGGTGAGCACAACGGAGGGCAGTAAAAACAATGATGAAAAAACAGATTTTTTGGTTCCAGAAAGGAAAGAGACCAAATGTTTATTGGCTGTTCAGAAAGCTCATCTGTATAGGATGAATATTTTCTTAAAGAAAAGATTCAGGAAGCACTGGACTTGGCAAGCACTGAACATCACAAAGAATGAACTTGACTCTATTTCAAAAGAGAGAAATTTAGTAGTTACCAACATCGTAATCATTTCCTAATCAGCTGCCTGTAGTCATACCATGACTTGATTAGAGTAAAGGTCAAGGTCAATACCAAATTAGGAGAAAGGAGAAAAGTAAGAAGATACTCCATGTGATTTACAGCAGGCTCTAACATGACTGGGTATAATAAGCAGTCAAGTTCAAAAAAAAAATGGGAAAATGAACATAAGTGAGACCAATGACTCTATCACCTTTTCTTATAGAAATTTAATGAATAAAAGGCAATTGCCTCAGCCAGCAAACACTCAGTGTTCTTGCCAAATTAAGTGACGTGGCAACCAAGAGTACCACAGACATCTTTGATAAAAGGTAACCCTATACTGAGACATTAAATAGGGAGCTACCCTCAGATACTCACAGAGGGTACTTTGAATAGAATCTACATAGAAGAGTTGTTTGGGTTGTTTTTTTTTAATCACTAGGGAAGTTTTACAAAAACCTCCTCCATGAATTGTTGTCATTTGAAAAAGATGAGCCTGAGCATAACTGGATGCAAATAGAGATTTCTCAGATTATATTATATGGACAGGAAGGCTGCTAACCCTCAGTGTATATTGCTTGGACTGCTTCTTCAGACAGTTAATAAGGTAGATCCAAAATTACATAGAAGAAATTGCCACAGTTCACACTTGGAAAATGATGCTGTGCCTTTAATGATCTCTAAATGCACTTCATTGCAAAAGCCTTCTTTTTAGCACCAGTTAATTTCCAATGTGATGGTGAATCATGAAGCACCATGATCTCAGAAGATACACAAATGCAGATAAGCCAGAGAGCAAATAGAAACAAAAATAAGTGGTCTGCAGGACATTTACTAAAGATGTCCTGCATGGAAGAAACTGGGTAAAATGAATAACCTGATCACAAAATGAAAGTGAGAGATAACAAATGAACAGCCTGGAGCACCACATGTGAAAAGAAGCAGAGAAATGCCTTTGCCTCTTCTCTGACTTTCGGGTAAATCCTCCATGGAGAAGATGGCAGACACTGAAGCCTTGTTTCCTTTAGAATACGCTCTGGGTTTAGTTTGTCTTATTGTCTCCCTCATCCACATCTAAGCTCTAGAATTCTTTTATGTCACGTGTCAGTTATTTGTAACATAGTGCTTATATTCATTGGGTACTTTTTCCATGTTGATGTCAAAGTGATAGGGCTTTTTGCAGGACTGAGGGATATGGGACCACTGAGCAGTATCCCAAATGGAATGCTGCCTCTTCTCATCCCAGTTTGTTCAGCTTTGTGGCCTTTTGTCCAATATAACATATATTGATGGGCTGATTCTATAAACTATCCAGGTAGATGTATTTAATTATCTGGGCACATGCACTTTTCAGTCCAGCTTGCTTTTCTAATTTAGATAGATGCATTATTATGAATTAATTGAGGAGTCATTGATAGTCTAGGGCTCCCTGTAGGAGAATTTGGAGAAGAACTTGATAGTCAAAAATCTTTTCATTGGAATTTTGGTAATTGACCCTTTATAACACTCATGAACACATCTTGTTCAGTAACTCAGTTGATTTGAATATTCAGTCATTGAAGAAAGCTGTCTCAGAGATACTGTTTCTGAGGAAAACCTTCAGAGTTGCTTTTTTGAGTAAATGAAATGCTTTCTTGGAATCAGTAAACATTGTAGGACCTTATCAAAAAACTCTCAGTCATTTGAGTGAAGATAAAGGTATGGTTGACTGTGGAAAATTACCTGTGAGAATCTATCTTTCCCTTATTACATTTTTAGTATGAAGAAGATTTGATGGGTCTTTGATAGCTATCTTGAAATGCTTAGGTCTCTCCTATGGAAGGGCTTGGCTGAGATCCATTTCATTGCAGAAAGCAATTGCTAAAGTCACCTGCCATGAGAGATAGTATTCCCTCCCTTCCACTGATTAAATGGCTTCTTTCATTTTAAGGTTGAATATAAACATGTTCACTCATTTTTTCAAAGCAACTTTTTTCCCCCTAATTCGCAATACATAGTCAAAAAAAGTTCTCAACTGGCTGGATCCTTTCCACATGAAAAATAATATTAAGATAGAAATACTTCTGCCAGTTGGGTGTATTGTATACTATTGGTAGTTGCAGGCTCTTAAAATGTGTGACTGTGATAAGAAATAAAATGGTTGCTCAAAAAATTTAGCATTTGGGACATGTGATCTTAGGCTACAGTAATTTCTAAAGAAGGCTTAATTGTATTCTTGTTTGGATGGTTGAATCAACAGATCAGCCCCAGAAATCCTTTTAGATTGAACCCAAAGAAATCTTGATATTATCTCTTATACCTGAGTAGTCTTTAGAGACTATACATTTCCCAAAAAATACACCAAAGGTTGAATTTTTCTAAATAACAATCTTATTTATTTTTGTTATAAAACATCATGTGGTTAAAATTTTACATATATATATATATATATTTTAAGCACAGTACAAAATAGTCACGGGATTAGAATCTTTCTGAATTGTCTGTCTAGGAAAGAGAGATGAGGAGGTAGGAATGATGATCATGTGAAAGAGAATTCAGACTGACTTTGCTTAGTCTCAGAGGGGAGCTGTAGTAACAGTGAGCAGAACTACAGGGAGGCAGATTCAGGCTTCTGTAAGAAGAATTTTTTTTTTTTTTGCAAGGCAATCAGGGTTAAGTGGAAATTTCCAACAATTAGCATTCTAATTATAGGAGACTTGAATGGCTTTAGGAAATAGTGGGCTTTCCCCTCACTGGAGATCTTCAAGCCAAGGCTAGGTGAGCACCTGCACTTGTTGGCAAGGGGGTGAAGAGCCAGGTACAGGTTGGCACAAGTAACTCCTGATTATAATTTCAAAACAGAGATTCTGGGATTTTGATGGGAAAGAGGAAAACACCTCCTACCAGACCCTTTTTCAAATCCCACCAATTGCTAGTTTCTCTCTATTAGGAAGTCACTTTATATTACTCTCTGTATACTTAGAACTGCCTTATCTGTGTATTAGTTGTACCTTAGGCAACTAGATAGATTGTGTTCTTGGCTTGGAGTCAGGAAGATCTAAGTTGCAACCTGGCTCTAGACACTCACTTAACCTTTCTCTGCCTCCATTTCTTCGACTGTAAAATGGGGATAATAAAAACACCTATGTCCCAGGGTTATTGTGAGGACCGAATAAGATAATGTTTGCAAAATAGTTATTTAGCACAATGCCTGCCACACATTAAACATGATCCCTTCCCTACCTCCATAGGATGTAGACTCAACTTAACATTTATTAAGCACCTATTGTGTGCCAGGCTGCTAGGCAGAAGTGTGTAGCAGTCGTCGTCGACAGAGAGCTGACTTTGGAAACAGGAAGATCTGAGTTCAAGTCATGCTTCTGACTCATACTGGCTGTGTGACTTTGGACAATTCTCTTAAATTCTCAGCTTCCTTGGCAAGTCTCTAAGGCCCGGAGCAGTGAAGGCACAAAGCTGTCTTAGTGCTGGGACCATTTTCATGTGAATTTCCTCTGCCAATGAAATGACATACCTCTGGACCCCAAAGGAAACTGCTCAGACCTACAGAGACTCACATCTTCGACTATGGGACTGGCTCATTTTTATCTTTTCATTCACAACCAAGCTCTTGGCTTGGCATAGAGTCATTGTTTGCTAAGTTTTTGTTGAAATAAAAAAATAAAAAATTGACAAATTTAAAAAAACAAACAAATATGCTTGACTAATGAAAAAAGCATGAGAAGATCCCTCCTAGCTTCTCCTGGGTAGAAGTGAGGGTCCACAGGGATAGAACATAGAATCCATGGAATGGGAGATTTATTTCAAAGTAGTTCTTTCTTCCTTTTTTAAATTCTTATAAGGGATTGCTCTGCCAGAGGAAAATTTAAAAGATATAAAAACAAAAAGTATCTAAAAAAATCTCCCGGTTTTTTTTTTTTAAAAGTTTTTAATTAAGTGGAATTGATTTCTCTAATTATTACTGCTGACACATTTTAAAAGTAACCATTAGGTTTCATTTGGAGGGCGTCCTTTTGCATCAGTGTATCTCCAAGCATTTTAGAATCCTTGGAAAATAAAAGCATCAAGGTCTTTTAAGCAGAACCCTGCCTAACAAGCTTGAGTGTGATTTTACTCTTTTTTTTTTTTTGGAAGGGGAAAAGCAAGGCAATTGGGCTTAAGTGACTTGTCCAAGGTCACGTAACTAGTAAATGTCAAATGTCTGAGGCTGGATTTAAACTCAGGCCCTCCTGATTCCAGAGCCAGAGCTCTATTCATTGTTGCCCCCTATCTTTTTTTAATTTTAAACCATTTAAATATGTAGTTAGGAAGAGCGTACGACTGTATGTTATAGAAAAGTAGCTTCAGAACACAAATGGTATTTCACAGTTAAATTTTAAAAGTTCCTAGTTTTCATTATCACTATTACTGTAGACTTCTTTATAAATCAAACCCAACCAATAAGGAATTTATATCCAAAAGATCACTCCTTGGCAGAGTGGCAGATGGGCGCCATAATTAGATCACAGCTATGTTTTTACCTTTTTAGGAAGAAAATAAATAGTTATCTTTTTAAGAAGAAAATAAATAATAGATTTAGGAATAGTTTTTTCTTGCTGCCTGGTTGTAGCTTCACAACACCTAAAACTTAATCAGTAGAGCTCAAGCGGTGAACCCAGTGGTATCCATGAGCGTTCATATTACATTGGGCGAGGAAGAAGAAGAAATGAGAGCCTGCCATCAATCTGAATTAAATTCCATCTTCCCTGTAGAACTGAAGCACTTCCCCTCAGGGTGAATCCACATAGGCTTATTGCATTAAATGTTTGTTTTATTAATTTTCAATTTAAATTGCAATTTTAAATTATTGCTTCTTTTTGATCTCTCCCACACTGCTTGCTTCTCTTTCCTTTTTGCTCATATTTCTACAGGTAGACCTTGGTTTAAGGAAACTTAAGCAATACTCATAAGGTGTATTATTATTTGCTCTACAAGAGAATTTTTAGTTTTAACAATTTCAACACAGGATATCTTTAAAAACCACACTCACTTATACCTAAAATGTGTCTCAATATGAGGTTAAATTTTTATAATACTATAACTAATATGTTTAGCACCACCCTAGCAACGGTAGCATTCACATTTGCATAGTTCTTCAAGGTTTTCAAGCCCTTTGCTCATAACAGCTTAGGTGGTGCAGAAGATAGAGGTCTGGATTTGCAGTCAGAAAGAGTCAAGTTCAAGGTCTGCCATAGACACTGGTTTGGGTGACCTTAGTCAGGTCTCACAACCTCAGTTTTCTCAAATGTCAAATGGGTGGATTAGATGGCCTCCTCCATCTCTTTCAATCTAAATCTATGATCCTATGGACTCTA